>NC_069501.1:312540577-312553077 GCF_027579735.1 Bombina bombina
TCCACCCCCCAGTCATTCTTTTTGCCGGGTCTAAGCACTAGGGTCTCTCTACGGGAGGGTAAAGTGAATGTGGTGTTAGATTTGTAGTTTTATATCTTCAATCAAGAGTTTATTTTTAAATGGTACCGGTTTGTACTATTTACTCTCTAGCAGTAAAGTGATGAAGAATTCTGCTGAGAGGAAAATTATTTTAGCATGTTGTAACTAAAATCCACTGCTGTTCACACACAGGACTGAGGAGTACCATAAAACTTCAGTTGGGGGGAACAGTTTGCAGGCTTGACTGCAAGATACCCATGTGGGGAGGGTAAGCTATGTTCTGAGACTTAGTATAGAATTGAATGCTTACATAACAGGGCTAATTAGGCTGCTTGACACTAAAGCAGGGCAATCAATTATTTATTTAAGAAATACTCGTTGGAGACACCTTTTTAAGTACTTTGGAGTGTTTTACTGGGGTTATTATCCACATGGCATGAATTTAGTCACTTAGAAGTGATTTTTGTAGGCCTCACAACTCCGGAGTGGAGTGGGAGGGGCCTAATTTTGCGCCTCAGATGCGCAGTTAGAATTGAAAGGCTGTTTTATGCTGCTTCACATGGAGGGTCCAGCTGCTGATTGAGGGCCTAGAAGAAGCTTTATTTCCCCAAAACTGATCCCTAAGGGCAGGTAGGGCCACAGCAGTTAATTAACTGGTTGTTGGCTTTAGGCTGCTCCGGTTTGGGCATTAAGGGGTTAATCGTTCTGAAACTTGCTGTGCAATCATATTAAAGCCTTAGGTACATACTGTGAAAATTTCAAAAGGATTGGTGCATGTTTCACTGTTTTGTAAAATTGTGTGCTCTTTTTATTTCTTAAAGGCACAGTAACGTTTTTTCAAATTGTGTTTTTTATTTGATTAAAGTGTTTTCCAAGCCTGCTTGTGTATGCTACTAGTCTGTTAAACATGTCTGACACTAAGAAAAATCCTTGTTCAATGTGTTTAGAAGCCATGGTGGAACCCCCTCTCAGAATGTGTCCCAATTGCTCTAATATGTCTATACACTTTAAAGATCATATTGTTGCACTTAAAAGTGTGGCCCTAGATGATTCTCAGACTGAAGGTAATGAGGATAGTCCGCTTACCTCTCCCCATGTGTCACAACCAGTTACGCCCGCTCAAGCGATGCCTAGTATCTCTAGTGCGTCTGCCCCTATTACATTGCAACAACTAGCGACAGTCATGGATAATTCCCTTGCGGCCTTTCTATCCAAACTGCCAGTTTTTCCTGCAAAGCGCGATAGCTCTGTTTTAAGAACAGATTATGAGCAGTCCGAAGCTTTGGTAGCCTTATCTGATGTACCCTCACAACACTCCGAAGTGGGGTTGAGGGATTTGATGTCTGAGGGAGAAATTTCCGACTCAGGAAAGGTTTCTCATCAGGCAGAGTCATAGCGTTTAAATTTAAACTGGAACACCTCCGCGTATTGCTCAGGGAGGTATTAGCCACTCTGGATGATTGTGACCCTATGGTGGTCCCAGAGAAATTGTGTACAATGGACAAGTACCTAGAGGTCCCTGTATACACTGATGCATTTCCGATCCCTAAAAGGGTTGCGAATATTACTAGGGAGTGGGATAGACCAGGTGCCCCTTTTGTTCCCCCCCCCCCCCCCTATTTTTAAGAAAATGTTCCCCATAACTGATCCCAGGCGGGACTCGTGGCAGATGGTCCCTAAGGTAGAGGGGGCTGTTTCTTCACTTGCTAAGCGCACAACCATACCAATTGAAGACAGTTGTGCTTTTAAAGATCCTATGGATAAAAAATTAGAAGGTTTACTTAAGAAAATTTTTGTTCAACAAGGTTTCCTTCTCCAACCTATTGCCTGCATTATTCCTGTAACTACTGCAGTGGCTTTCTGGTTTGAGGCGCTGGAGGAGTCGCTCCAGACGGAGACCTCATATGACGAAATTATGGTTAGAATTAAGGCTCTAAAGCTTGCTAATTCTTTTATCACAGACGCCGCCGCCTTGCAATTAGCTAAGTTAGCGGCAAAAAATTCAGGTTTCGCCATTATGGCGCGCAGAGCGCTTTGGCTCAAGTCATGGTCGGCCGATGTGTCATCAAAATCCAAATTATTAAATATCCCTTTCAAAGGAAAGACCCTTTTCGGGCCAGAATTGAAAGAGATTATTTCAGAAATCACCAGGGGAAAGGGCCATGCTTTCCCTCAGGACAAGCCCTTTAAGGCTAGAAACAAAGCTAATTTTCGTTCCTTTCGTAACTTCAGGAGCGGTCCGGCTTCAGCCTCTACAGCTGCAAAGCAAGAGGGTAACGCTTCACAGCCCAAGGCAACCTGGAAGCCTTACCAGGGCTGGAACAAGGGTAAACAGGCCAAAAAGCCTGCAGCTGCTACCAAGACAGCATGAAGTGGTAGCCCCCGATCCGGGACCGGATCTAATAGGGGGCAGACTCTCTCTCTTCGCTCAGGCCTGGGCAAAAGATGTTCACAATCCCTGGGCATTAGAGATTGTTTCCCAGGGATATCTTCTAGAATTCAAGGACTCCCCTCCAAGGGGAAGGTTCCACATTTCTCGTCTGTCTACAGACCAGACAAAGAAAGAGGTGTTCTTACGCTGTGTAGAAGATCTACATACGATGGGAGTGATATACCCAGTTCCAATTGCAGAACAAGGTCTGGGTTTTTACTCAAACCTGTTTGTGGTTCCCAAAAAAGAAGGAACTTTCAGACCAATCCTGGATCTAAAAATTCTAAACAGATTCCTCAGAGTCCCATCATTAAAGATGGAGACCATTCGGACAATCTTACCTATGATCCAGGAAGGTCAATATATGACTAACGTGGATCTAAAGGATGCGTACCTGCATATCCCTATCCACAAAGATCATCATCAGTTCCTCAGGTTCGCTTTCCTAGACAAGCAGTTTGTGGCTCTTCCATTTGGTTTAGCCACTGCTCCCAGACTTTTCACAAAGGTGCTAGGGTCCCTTCTGGCGTTTCTAAGACCGCGGGGCATAGCAGTGGCGCCTTATTTGGACGACATCTTAATTCAGGCGCCGTCCTTTCACAGAGCCAAGGCTCACACGGAGATTGTATTGCCCTTTCTGAGGTCTCACGGGTGGAAGGTGAACGTCAAAAAGAGTTCTCTGTCCCCACTCACAAGGGTTCCTTTCCTAGGAACACTAATAGATTCAGTAGAAATTAAAATATTTCTGACGGAGGTCAAAAAGTTGAAACTTTTAACTACTTGCCGAGTTCTTCATTCCATTCCTCGGCCATCTGTAGCTCAGTGCATGGAGGCAATCTGATTAATGGTAACGGCAATGGACATAGTCCCTTTTGCTCGGATACACTTCAGACCACTGCAACTATGCATGCTCAAACATTGGAATGGGGATTATGCAGATTTATCTCCTCAAATTCAGTTGGACCAGGAGACCAGAGATTATCTTCTCTGGTGGTTGTCTCAGGACCACCTGTCTCAGGGAATATGTTTCCGCAGGCCAGAGTGGGTCATTGTAACGACCGACGCCAGTCTGTTTGGCTGGGGTGCGGTCTAGGACTCCCTGAAAGCTCAGGGCTTATGGTCTCGGGAAGAAGCTCTTCTCCCGATAAACATTCTGGAACTGAGGGCGATATTCAACGCTCTTCAGCTGACTCAGCTATGGGGCACTCCGGAATAGGATCTGATGGCGTCCCGTCAGAACGCCAAACTTCCTCTCAACGGGTCCAGGTCCCGGGACCCCAAGGCGGTATTGATAGATGCTCTAGCAGCGCCTTGGTCCTTCAATCTGGCTTATGTTTTTCCACCGTTTCCTCTCCTCCCGCGTCTGGTCGCCAGAATCAAGCAGAAGAAGGCTTCGGTGATTCTGATAGCGCCTGCGTGGCCACGCAGGACTTGGTATGCAGACCTAGTGGACATGTCATCTGTCCCACCATGGACACTGCCAATGAGGCAGGATCTGCTAATACAGGGTCCGTTCAAGCATCCAAATCTAGTTTCTCTACTTCTGACTGCTTGGAGATTGAACGCTTAATTCTATCAAAGCGTGGGTTCTCTGAGTCAGTTATAGATACTCTGATTCAGGCTAGAAAGCCTGTCACCAGGAAAATCTACCATAAGATATGGCGGAAATATCTTTGTTGGTGTGAATCCAAGGGTTACTCATGGAGGAAGATTAGGATTCCCAGGATATTGTCCTTTCTCCAAGAAGGATTGGAGAAAGGTTTGTCAGCTAGTTCCTTAAAAGGACAAATATCAGCTCTGTCTATCCTTTTACACAAGCGTCTGGCAGAGGTACCAGACGTTCAAACGTTTGCTCAGGCTTTAGTCAGAATCAAGCCTGAAGAGCCACAAACTGCTTTCCTAGACAAGCAGTTTGTGGCTCTTCCATTTGGTTTAGCCACTGCTCCCAGACTTTTCACAAAGGTGCTAGGGTCCCTTCTGGCGTTTCTAAGACCGCGGGGCATAGCAGTGGCGCCTTATTTGGACGACATCTTAATTCAGGCGCCGTCCTTTCACAGAGCCAAGGCTCACACGGAGATTGTATTGCCCTTTCTGAGGTCTCACGGGTGGAAGGTGAACGTCAAAAAGAGTTCTCTGTCCCCACTCACAAGGGTTCCTTTCCTAGGAACACTAATAGATTCAGTAGAAATTAAAATATTTCTGACGGAGGTCAAAAAGTTGAAACTTTTAACTACTTGCCGAGTTCTTCATTCCATTCCTCGGCCATCTGTAGCTCAGTGCATGGAGGCAATCTGATTAATGGTAACGGCAATGGACATAGTCCCTTTTGCTCGGATACACTTCAGACCACTGCAACTATGCATGCTCAAACATTGGAATGGGGATTATGCAGATTTATCTCCTCAAATTCAGTTGGACCAGGAGACCAGAGATTATCTTCTCTGGTGGTTGTCTCAGGACCACCTGTCTCAGGGAATATGTTTCCGCAGGCCAGAGTGGGTCATTGTAACGACCGACGCCAGTCTGTTTGGCTGGGGTGCGGTCTAGGACTCCCTGAAAGCTCAGGGCTTATGGTCTCGGGAAGAAGCTCTTCTCCCGATAAACATTCTGGAACTGAGGGCGATATTCAACGCTCTTCAGCTGACTCAGCTATGGGGCACTCCGGAATAGGATCTGATGGCGTCCCGTCAGAACGCCAAACTTCCTCTCAACGGGTCCAGGTCCCGGGACCCCAAGGCGGTATTGATAGATGCTCTAGCAGCGCCTTGGTCCTTCAATCTGGCTTATGTTTTTCCACCGTTTCCTCTCCTCCCGCGTCTGGTCGCCAGAATCAAGCAGAAGAAGGCTTCGGTGATTCTGATAGCGCCTGCGTGGCCACGCAGGACTTGGTATGCAGACCTAGTGGACATGTCATCTGTCCCACCATGGACACTGCCAATGAGGCAGGATCTGCTAATACAGGGTCCGTTCAAGCATCCAAATCTAGTTTCTCTACTTCTGACTGCTTGGAGATTGAACGCTTAATTCTATCAAAGCGTGGGTTCTCTGAGTCAGTTATAGATACTCTGATTCAGGCTAGAAAGCCTGTCACCAGGAAAATCTACCATAAGATATGGCGGAAATATCTTTGTTGGTGTGAATCCAATGGTTACTCATGGAGTAAGATTAGGATTCCCAGGATATTGTCCTTTCTCCAAGAAGGATTGGAGAAAGGTTTGTCAGCTAGTTCCTTAAAAGGACAAATATCAGCTCTGTCTATCCTTTTACACAAGCGTCTGGCAGAGGTACCAGACGTTCAAACGTTTGCTCAGGCTTTAGTCAGAATCAAGCCTGTCTATAAACCTGTGGCTCCGCCATGGAGTCTAAATCTAGTTCTTTCAGTTCTTCAAGGGGTTCCGTTTGAACCTTAACAACTTAATATCTATGGAATGTAATCTTGGAAAGTTTTGTTTTTAGTAGCTATCTCTTCTGCTCGAAGAGTTTCAGAATTATCTGCCTTACAGTGTGATTCACCTTACCTGGTGTTCCACGCAGATAAGGTAGTTTTGCGTACCAAGCCTGGTTTTCTTCCTAAAGTTGTTTCTAACAAGAATATTAACCAGGAAATAGTTGTTCCTTCTCTGTTTCCTAATCCATCTTCAAAGAAGGAACGTCTTTTACACAATCTTGATGTAGTTCGTGCTTTAAAGTTCTATTTACAAGTAACTAAGGATTTCAGACAAATAACTTCCTTGTTTGTTATCTATTCTGGTAAGAGGAGAGGTCAGAAAGCGACTGCTACCTCTCTTTCCTTTTGGCTGAAAAGCATCATCTGTTTGGCCTATGAGACTGCTGGCCAGCAGCCTCCTGAAAGAATTACGGCTCATTCTACCAGAGCAGTGGCTTCCACATGGGCTTTCAAAAATGAGGCTTCTGCTGAACAGATTTGTAAGGCAGCGACTTGGTCTTCACTGCATACTTTTGCCAAATTTTACAAATTCGATACTTTTGCTTCTTCGGAGGCTATTTTTGGGAGAAAGGTTCTACAAGCAGTGGTGCCTTCGGTTTAAGGTACCTGTCTTGTTCCCTCCCTTCATCCGTGTCCTAAAGCTTTGGTATTGGTATCCCACAAGTAAAGGATGAATCTGTGGACTGGATACACCTTGCAAGAGAAAACAGAATTTATGCTTACCTGATAAATTACTTTCTCTTGCGGTGTATCCAGTCCACGGCCCGCCCTGGCATTTAAGTCAGGTACAAATTTTTTTGTTTAAACTACAGTCACCTCTGCACCCTATGGTTTCTCCTTTTTCTTCCTAACCTTTGGTCGAATGACTGGGGGGTGGAGCTAGAGGTGGAACTATATGGACAGCTCTGCTGTGTGCTCTCTTTGCCACTTCCTGTAGGGAATGAGAATTTCCCACAAGTAAAGGATGAATCAGTGGACTGGATACACCGCAAGAGAAAGTAATTTATCAGGTAAGCATGAATTCTGTTTTTATTGCATTGTATCATTTTATTGTATTATTTTGTTTACTGATATACGCTGAATAACTTTCAGTTATAAGCCCTGTTCTTGCGCCTACCACCAATCTTTACATTTATATATATATATATACATACCCCGGCAGAATTTGATTTCTTGGCCATTTTTCAGAGAGTATGAATGATAACACAAAAACTTTTCTTTCAATCATGGTTAGTATTTGTCTGAAGCCATTTATTATCAATCAACAATTATTTTGGCCTGATAACATGCACACAAGTTGACACAAAGGGGTTTGAATGGCTATTAAAGGTAACCATCCTCATCTGTGATCTGTTTGCTTGTAATTAGTGTCTGTGTATAAAAGGTCAATGAGTTTCTGGACTCCTGACAGACCCTTGCATCTTTTATCCAGTGCTGCACTGACGATTCTGGATTCTGAGTCATAGGGAAAGCAAAAGAATTGTCAAAGGATCAGTAGGAAAAGGTAGTTGAACTGTATAAAACAGGAAAGGGATATAAAAGATATCCAAGGAATTGAGAATGCAAATCAGCAGTGTTCAAACTCTAATAAAGAAGTGAAAAATGAGGGGTTCTGTTGAAACCAAATCACGTTCAGGTAGACCAACTAAAATTTAAGCCACAACTGCCAGGAAAATTGTTCGGGATGCAAAGACAAACCTACAAATAACTTTAGGTGAAATACAGGACATGTGGTGTGACTGTTTCAAGATGCACAATAAGGAAGCACTTGAAGAAAGAAGGGCTGCATGGTCGAGTTGCCAGAAGAAAGCTATTACTACGCAAATTCCACAAAGTATCATGCTTGCAATACGCCCAACAGCACAGAGACAAGCCTCAAACCTTCTGGCACAAAGTCATTTGGAGTGATGAGACCAAAATTGAGCTTTTTGGCCACAACCATAAATGCTACATTTGGAGAGGAGTCAACAAGGCCAATGATGAAAAGTACACCATCCCGCTGGATCGCTGATGTTTTGGGGATGTGTGAGCACCAAAGGCACAGGAAATTTGTTCAGAATTGATGGCAAGATGAATGCAGTATGTTATCAAACAGAACGCCTCATTTTCCACTTCTTGATTAGAGTTTGAACACTGCTGATTTGCATTCTCAATTCCTTGGATATCTTTTTATATCCCTCTCCTGTTTTATACAGTTCAACTACCTTTTTCCCACAGATCCTTTGACAAATCATTTCTCCAACATAGGTGTGTCCGGTCCACGGCGTCATCCTTACTTGTGGGATATTCTCTTCCCCAACAGGAAATGGCAAAGAGCCCAGCAAAGCTGGTCACATGATCCCTCCTAGGCTCCGCCTACCCCAGTCATTCTCTTTGCCGTTGTACAGGCAACATCTCCACGGAGATGGCTTAGAGTTTTTTAGTGTTTAACTGTAGTTTTTATTATTCAATCAAGAGTTTGTTATTTTAAAATAGTGCTGGTATGTACTATTTACTCAGAAACAGAAAAGAGATGAAGATTTCTGTTTGTATGAGGAAAATGATTTTAGCACCGTAACTAAAATCCATGGCTGTTCCACACAGGACTGTTGAGAGCAATTAACTTCAGTTGGGGGAACAGTGTGCAGTCTCTTACTGCTTGAGGTATGACACATTCTAACAAGACGATGTAATGCTGGAAGCTGTCATTTTCCCTATGGGATCCGGTAAGCCATGTTTATTAAGATAGTAAATAAGGGCTTCACAAGGGCTTATTAAGACTGTAGACTTTTTCTGGGCTAAATCGATTCATTATTAACACATATTTAGCCTTGAGGAATCATTTATTCTGGGTATTTTGATATGATTATATCGCCAGGCACTGTTTTAGACACCTTATTCTTTAGGGGCTTTCCCTAATCATAGTCAGAGCCTCATTTTCGCGCCGGTATGGCGCACTTGTTTTTGAGGACAGCATGGCATGCAGCTGCATGTGTGTGGAGCTCTGATACATAGAAAAGTCTTTCTGAAGGCATCATTTGGTATCGTATTCCCCTTTGGGCTTGGTTGGGTCTCAGCAAAGCAGATTCCAGGGACTGTAAAGGGGTTAAATATAAAAACGGCTCCGGTTCCGTTATTTTAAGGGTTAAAGCTTCCAAATTTGGTGTGCAATACTTTTAAGGCTTTAAGACACTGTGGTGAAATTTTGGTGAATTTTGAACAATTCCTTCATACTTTTTCGCAATTGCAGTAATAAAGTGTGTTTAGTTTAAAATTTAAAGTGACAGTAACGGTTTTATTTTAAAACGTTTTTTGTGCTTTGTTATCAAGTTTATGCCTGTTTAACATGTCTGAACTACCAGATAGATTGTGTTCTGACTGTGGGGAAACCAAGGTTCCTTCTCATTTAACTATATGTATTTTATGTCATAAAAAAAAAAAAAAAAAATTTAGTAAAAATGATGCCCAAGATGATTCCTCAAGTGAGGGGAGTAAGCATGGTACTGCATCATCCCCTCCTTCGTCTACACCAGTCTTGCCCATACAGGAGGCCCCTAGTACATCTAGTGCGCCAATACTCCTTACTATGCAACATTTAACGGCTGTAATGGATAATTCTATCAAAAACATTTTAGCCAATATGCCCACTTATCAGCGAAAGCGCGACTGCTCTGTTTTAGTAAATTCTGTAGAGCATGAGAACGCTGATGATATGGTTTCTGAAGGGCCCCTACACCAGTCTGAGGGGGCCAGGGAGGTTTTGTCTGAGGGAGAAATTTCAGATTCAGGAAACATTTCTCAACAAGCTGAACCTGATGTGATTACTTTTAAATTTAAGTTGGAACATCTCCGCGCTCTGCTTAAGGAGGTGTTATCCAATTTGGATGATTGTGATTATCTGGTCATTCCAGAACCACTATGTAAAATGGAAAAGTTCTTAGAGGCCCCGGGGCCCCCCGAAGCTTTTCCTATATCCAAGCGGGTGGCGTACATTGTTAGTAAAGAATGGGACAGGCCCGGTATACCTTTAGTACCTCCCCCCATATTTAAAAAATTGTTTTCCTATAGTCGACCCCAGAAAGGACTGATGGCAGACAGTCCCCAAGGTCGAGGGGGCGGTTTCTACTCTACACAAGCGCGCCACTATACCCATAGAAGATAGTTGTGCTTTCCAAGATCCTATGGATAAAAAATGAGAAGGTCTGCTAAAAAAAGATGTTTGTTCAGCAAGGTTCCCTTCTACAACCAATTGCATGCATTGTCCCTGTCACTGCAGCCGCGTGTTTCTAGTTTGATGAGCTAGGAAAGGCGATTATTAGTAATTCTTCTTCTTATGAGGAGATTATGGACAGAATTCGTGCTCTTAAATTGGCTAATTCTTTCACCCTAGACGCCACCTTGCAATTGGCTAGGTTAGCGGCGAAAAAATTCTGGGTTTGCTATTGTGGCGCAGAGCGCTTTGGTTAAAATCTTGGGCAGCGGATGCGTCTTCCAAGAACAAATTGCTTGACATTCCTTTCAAGGGGAAAACACTCTTTGGCCCTGACTTGAAAGAGATTATCTCTGATATCACTGGGGGCAAGGGCCACGCCCTTCCTCAGGATAGGTCTTTTCAAGACCAAAAATAAACCTAAGTTTCGTCCCTTTCGCAGAAACGGATCAGCCCCAAGGGCTACGTCCTCTAAGCAGGAAGGTAATACTTCTCAAGCAAATCCAGCCTGGAGACCTATGCAAGGCTGGAACAAAGGAAAGCAGGCCAGGAAACCTGCCACTGCTACCAAGACAGCATGAAATGCGGGCCCCCGATCCGGGACCGGATCTGGTGGGGGGCAGACTCTCTCTCTTCGCTCAGGCTTGGGCAAGAGATGTTCTGGATCCTTGGGCGCTAGAAATAGTCTCCCAAGGTTATTCTCTGGAGTTCAAGGGGCTTCCTCCAAGGGGGAGGTTCCACAGGTCTCAGTTGTCTTCAGACCACATAAGAAGACAGGCATTCTTACATTGGGTAGAAGACCTGCTAAAAATGGGAGTGATTCATCCTGTTCCATTAGGAGAACAAGGGATGGGGTTCTACTCCAATCTGTTCATAGTTCCCAAAAAAGAGGGAACGTTCAGACCAATCTTAGATCTCAAGATCTTGAACAAGTTTCTCAAGGTTCCATCGTTCAAGATGGAAACCATTCGAACACTTCTTCCTTCCATCCAGGAAGGTCAATTCATGACCAAGGTGGATTTCAAGGATGCGTATCTACATATTCCTATCCACAAGGAACATCATCGGTTCCTAAGGTTTGCATTCCTGGACAAGCATTTCCAGTTCGTGGCGTTTTCTTTCGGATTAGCCACTGCTCCTAGGATTTTCTCATAGGTACTAGGGTCCCTTCTGGCGGTGCTAAGACCAAGGGGCATTGCTGTAGTACCTTACTTGGACGACATTCTGATTCGAGCGTCGTCCCTTCCTCAAGTAAAGGCTCACACGGACATTGTCCTGGCCTTTCTCCGATCTCACGGATGGAAAGTGAACGTGGAAAAGAGTTCTCTATCTCCGTCAACGAGGGTTCCCTTCTTGGGAACTATAATAGACTCCTTAGAAATGAGGATTTTTCTGACAGAAGCCAGAAAAACAAAACTTCTAGACTCTTGTCGGATACTTCATTCCGTTCCTCTTCCTTCCATAGCGCAGTGCATGGAAGTGATAGGTTTGATGGTAGCGGCAATGGACATAGTTCCTTTTGTGCGCATTCATCTAAGACCATTACAACTGTTCATGCTCAGTCAGTGGAATGGGGACTATTCAGACTTGTCTCCGAAGATACAAGTAAATCAGAGGACCAGAGACTCATTCCGTTGGTGGCTGTCCCTGGACAACCTGTCACAAGGGATGACCTTCCGCAGACCAGAGTGGGTCATTGTCACGACCGACGCCAGTCTGATGGGCTGGGGCGCGGTCTGGGGATCCCTGAAAGCTCAGGGTCTTTGGTCTCGGGTAGAATCTCTTCTACCGATAAATATTCTGGAACTGAGAGCGATATTCAATGCTCTCAAAGCTTGGCCTCAGCTAGCGAGGGCCAAGTTCATACATCAACCATCAGGGGGGAACAAGGAGTTCCCTAGCGATGGAAGAAGTGACCAAAATCATTCTATGGGCGGAGTCTCACTCCTGCCACCTGTCTGCTATCCACATCCCAGGAGTGGAAAATTGGGAAGCGGATTTTCTGAGTCGTCAGACATTGCATCCGGGGGAGTGGGAACTCCATCCGGAAATCTTTGCCCAAGTCACTCAACCGTGGGGCATTCCAGACATGGATCTGATGGCCTCTCGTCAGAACTTCAGAGTTCCTTACTACGGGTACAGATCCAGGGATCCCAAGGCGGCTCTAGTGGATGCACTAGTAGCACCTTGGACCTTCAAACTAGCTTATGTGTTCCCGCCGTTTCCTCTCATCCCCAGGCTGGTAGCCAGGATCAATCAGGAGAGGGCGTCGGTGATTTTGATAGCTCCTGCGTGGCCACGCAGGACTTGGTATGCAGATCTGGTGAATATGTCATCGGCTCCACCATGGAAGCTACCTTTGAGACGAGACCTTCTTGTTCTAGGTCCGTTCG
>NC_069501.1:312858339-312860839 GCF_027579735.1 Bombina bombina
ATGGAACAATCGTTTATGTTGCTGGTGGCTCCAGCATGGCCACACAGGTTTTGGTATGCAGATCTGGTTCGGATGTCCAGTTGCCAACCTTGGCCACTTCCGTTAAGGCCGGACCTGCTGTCTCAAGGTCCGTTTTTCCATCAGGATCTCAAATCATTAAATTTGAAGGTATGGAAATTGAACGCTTAGTACTAAGTCATAGAGGTTTCTCTGACTCAGTGATTAATTTATGTTACAAGCTCGTAAATCTGTCTCTAGAAAGATTTATTATAGAGTTTGGAAGACTTACATTTCATGGTGTTCTTCTCATAAATTTTTTGGCATTCTTTTAGAATTCCTATAATTTTACAGTTTCTTCAGGATGGTTTGGATAGCTATACTTCCTGATATTCACTGTTTTGTACAGGCTTTAGTTCATATTAAGCCTGTCATTAAATCAATTTCTCCTCCTTGGAGTCTTAATTTGGTTTTTAAGGCTTTACAGGCTCCTCCATTTGAACCTATGCATTCTTTGGACATTAAACTACTTTCTTGGAAAGTGTTGTTCCTTGTGGCTATCTCTTCTGCTAGAAGAGTTTCTGAGCTATCTGCTCTTTCTTGTGAGTCTCCTTTTCTGATTTGTCATCAGGATAAGGCAGTTTTGCAGACTTCTTTTAAATTTTCTTTCATTTATGAGAATAAACTTATTTTTTTGGGTTGTGGATTAATTTTTTCAGCAGAATATGGCTGTTTTTATTTGTATCCCTCCCTATCTAGTGACTCTTGCGTGGAGTTCCACATCTTGGGTATTGCTATCCCATACGTCACTAGCTCATGGACTCTTGCCAATTACATGAAAGAAAACATAATTTATGTAAGAACTTACCTGATAAATTCATTTCTTTCATATTGGCAAGAGTCCATGAGGCCCACCCCTTTTTTATGGTGGTTATGATTTTTTGTATAGAGCACAATTATTTCCAAATTTCTTTTGTTGATGCTTTCTACTCCTTTCTTTATCACCCCACTGCTTGGCTATTCGTTAAACTGAATTGTGGGTGTGGTGAGGGGTGTATTTATAGGCATTTTGAGATTTGAGAAACTTTGCCCCTCCTGGTAGGATTGTATATCCCATACGTCACTAGCTCATGGACTCTTGCCAATATGAAAGAAATTAATTTATCAGGTAAGTTCTTACATAAATTGTTTTTCCCGCCTCTAGTTCTTCTTCAAAGAGTAACTTCAAAATCATCATGGAGCAATTGTTTGTGCTGCTGGTAGCTCCAGCATGGCCTTACAGGGTTTGGTATGTAGATCTTGTTCGGATGTCCAGTTGCCAACCTTGGCCACTTCCTCTAAGGCCAGACCTTCTATCTCAAGGTCCGTTTTTCCATCAGGATCTCAAATCATTAAATTTGAAGGTATGGAAATTGAACGCTTAGTGCTTAGTCATAGAGGTTTCTCCGACTCAGTGATTAATACTATGTTGCAGGCTCGTAAATCTGTTTCTAGAAAGATTTATTATCGAGTTTGGAAGACTTAAATTTCATGGTGTTCTTCTTATAAATTCTCTTGGCATTCTTTTAGAATTCCTAGAATTTTACAGTTTCATCGGGATGGTTTGGATAAAGGTTTTTCTGCAAGTTCCTTGAAAGGACAAATTTCTGCTTTTTCTGTTTTATTTCACAGAAAGATTGCTAAACTTCCTGACATTCATTATTTTTTGCAGGCTTTGGTTTGTATCAAGCCTGTCATTAGATCAATCTCTCCTCCTTGGAGTCTTAAGTTAGTTTTGAAGGCTTTACAGGCTCCTCCATTTGAGCCTATGCATTCTTTGGACATTAAACTACTTTCTTGGAAAGTGTTGTTTCTTTTGGCCATCTCTTCTGCTAGAAGAGTTTCTGAATTATCCGCTCTCTTGTGAATCTCCTTTTCTGATTTTCATCAGGATAAGGCGGTTTTGCGGACTTCATTTAAGTTCTTACCTAAGGTTGTGAATTCTAACAACATTAATAGAGAAATTGTTGTCCCTTCTTTGTGTCCTAATCCTAAGAATTCTTTGGAGAGATTCTTACATTCTTTGGATGTGGTAAGAGCTTTGAAATATTATGTTGAAGCTACTAAAGATTTCAGAAAGACTTATAGTCTATTTGTTATATTTTCTGGTTCTAGGAAGGTCAGAAGGCTTCTGCTGTTTCTTTGGCTTCGTGGTTAAAACTTTTGATTCATCAAGCTTATTTGGAGTTGGGTCAAGCCCCGCCTCAGAGAATTACAGCTCATTCTACTAGATCAGTCTCCACTTCGTGGTCTTTTAAGAATGAAGCTTCAGTTGATCAGATTTGCAAGCAGCAACTTGGTCTTCTTTGCATACCTTTACTAAATTCTACCGTTTTGATGTTTTTGCTTCTTCGGAAGCAGTTTTTGGTAGAAAAGTTCTTCAGGCAGCTGTTTCCGTTTGATTCTTCTGCTTATGTTTTAAGTTTTTCTTTTCATTTATGAGAATAAACTTATATTTTGGGTT
>NC_069501.1:312863339-312920839 GCF_027579735.1 Bombina bombina
ACTGATTTGTTGTTTTGTTTTTGAATGTCAGAAATGTATATTTGTGAATGTTGAGATGTTATATTGGTTTCTTTCATGTAATTAGCAAGAGTCCATGAGCTAGTGACTGTCAAAGAATGCAGGAACTGTTTTTATTCTTTCATAAAAATCTCTGTTCCTTAGAGATTAGAGAAGGTTTGGGTGTTGGCTACGTGATCCTGAAGGAATCCCTTAGGAATACCTAGCACTTTTATATGTGCCGAGTGATTAGATTAGAGTGAACTAAATTCTGAGTAATTCACTCTAACTAATATGAGGCAGTATCACTTATAACAGTAGATCATCTAGATAGACTTAAGAGTAGAACGATAGACAAAACTCTTTAAATGATATGAATCACAGTGCAGTTAGTAATGGTAGTCACATAATAGTCTGACCTGAATAAGAGTTCCAGAGAGAGTCAGCTTGTTTGCTATGAAGTCCTGGTAACTCCGGTACTGTTTCCTAAGAGAGAGCAGCAGGAGCGTGGCGAGCGGTCAGAGCTGACAGGCAGTGAGAAGTGCTGTCGGCTGTGTCTGATGACGTCACCGGCAGCGTGTACCGCACAGACACAGCAGAACACCGGAGTCTTGTAGCTGTACCTTCTGGATAGGAGATGGTAAGGAGAAACAAATGTACAGGTTAGTAATAAGTTAGGACTCTTAGTAACAGGGAAGATTTAGGCTGTATGCCAAGGTTCTGAGGTTTCGGCTCAGAGAGGTTAAGAGTGCACACTGGTATGTACTATACTCTTCAATTAAGCAGCATTGGTTCTAAGTAGGAGGTGCCTTAAATAGGAAATTGCTGAAGGGACAGGAAGGAAATATTAACCCTTACAGAGCCCCCCCTGTAAAGAACCACAGCGAGGGTCAAGGTCTGGGGCGGTCCGGGTTCCGCCGATGAAAGAGGGACACAAGGCGTGGAGCAGAAACATTGGAGGCAGGTTCCCAGGAATCCTCCTCATGTCCAAAATCCTTCCAATGAATAAGATAGAATAAAACCCCTCTGCGAATACGTGAATCCAAAATGCTATGTACCACAAATTCTTGATCTGAGGAAGGTATCGGAACAGGATCAGGAATAATAGGAGTTGATGTGGAAGGAGAACAAGGTTTCACCAATGATATGTGGAAAGTTGGATGAATCTTGAAGCTGGATGGGAGCTGTAGGGTAACAGTTGACGGATTATTGATCCGAAGTATGGGATAAGGACCAATAAACAGTTTCCCTAACTTTTTGCTAGGGTATGATAGTCTCAGATTTTTTGTGGAGAGCCAAACCTTTTGTCCCACAGTATATGCAGGACTGGTCCTATGACGGAGATTGTAATATTTGCTCTGATACGCTTGAGCTTGGAGTATGTTATCCTGGATAATAGGGAACAAACTGGAGATATCGTTGACTAGATCATTAACCATAGGACATGGTGTTTCGACTTTAGGTAGTAGCGTGAAACGAGGGTGTAAACCATAATTGATAAAGAAGGGAGAGAAACCAGTAGAGGCATTTTTGTTATTATTATACGCGAATTCTGCTAAAGGGAGAAATGGTGCCCATGACTCCTGCTGATCCGCACAGTAACATCTCAGATACTGCTCTAACCACTGGTTTACTCTCTCTGTTTGCCCGTTAGTCTGTGGATGGTAAGCGGTGGTTAATTTTTGTTCCATGTGCAGAGACTTACATAAGGATCTCCAGAATCTGGAGGTGAACTGGGTTCCACGATCACTGATAACTGTTAGAGGTATACCATGCAACCGGACAACATTTTGTATGAAAAGGTCACAAGTGATTTTGGAAGTAGGTAACGAGGTTACAGGGATAAAATGAGACATTTTTGAAAATAGATCTGTAACCACCATAATTGTGGTAAAATTGTTGGATATTGGTAGTTCAACAATGAAATCCATGGATACAGTCTGCCAAGGAGCAATGGGAACTGGCAAAGGTTGTAGAAGTCCAACAGGTAGTTGTCTAGAGGGTTTGGAGGTAGCACAGATGACACATTGATCCAGATGAACCTTGAGATCATCCCTTAAAGATGGCCACCAGTAAGTTCTAGTGAGTAGATCCATAGATTTATCCCTGCCCATATGCCCAGCCAAAGGGGATTGGTGTACTGAATTCAATATCTCCTTACGGAGGTTAAGAGGTACATACAGCTTATGGCCTTTTCGTAATACTCCAGTAGAGTCGGGTAGTAAGTCCTGATAAGGAACTGATGGGTCAGTTTCAAGAGCTTTTTTAAAAAGAGGTTCAAGACCTGTTAGAATCCCTACTATACAATCCCTGGGTATGATAGTAGTTGGAATGGTGGACTGAAGGGGTTTAGTGGCTTGCCTGGAAAGGGCGTCTGCCTTACCATTCCTGGTACCTGGTCTGTAAGTGATGATATAGTGGAAGCGAGAAAAATAGAGACTCCATCTCACTTGTCTGGAGGAAAGAGTACGGTTTGATTGCAGGTACTGCAGGTTTTTGTGATCCGTGTAAATAACTGTGGGTTGATTAGCACCTTCCAGTAGATGTCTCCAATGATCAAATGAACATTTTATAGCGAGCAGTTCTTTTTCTCCTACTGGATAATTCAACTCGGCAGGTTGTAGGACTCTGGAGAAGTATGCTACCGGATGTAAAGGATCCTTGAAGGATTTCCTCTGGGAGAGGATTGCCCCAATGGCAAAATCGGAAGCATCGACCTCTAGTATGAATTGCTTCTGCATATCCGGATACTGTAGGATGGGAGCTGAAGTGAATTGAGACTTGAGGTTGTCAAAGACAATCTGAGTCTGATGATTCCAGGCAAACGGCTGATTAAGTTTAGTGAGTTCAGTCAAAGGTTTCGTAAGAGCTGCGAACCCAGGTATAAACTTTCTATAATAATTAGAGAATCCTAGAAAGCGCTGTACATCTTTTTTTGTTTGGGGTGTAGGCCAATCTAGAATTGCCTGAACTTTGTCATTTTGCATCTTAATGCCTTTAGGGGAGATCTCATATCCAAGGAAGGATATATCTTGAGACTCAAATATGCATTTTTCCAGTTTAGCATATAGACTATTCTTCCTAAGTCTGGAAAGAATCTCCCTAACATGTACTCTATGTTGATCTAGGTCTTGTGAAAAAATGAGAATATCGTCCAAATAGACTACGACATACACATCCAAGATGTCTCTGAACAGGTCATTGATAAGGCATTGGAATGTTGCTGGAGCGTTGCATAATCCAAATGGCATCACTGTATATTCGAATAGACCGTATCTAGTTCGAAACGCAGTGAGCCATTCGTCTCCAGCTCTCATTCGTATCAGATTATAGGCACCACGGAGATCCAACTTGGTGAAAACCGTGGCTCCCCTCAATCTTTCTATCAATTCGGGAATTAAAGGGAGAGGGTACCTGTTTTTACGTGTACGCTTGTTCAATTCTCGGTAATCGATAATAGGTCTCAAAGTACCGTCTTTGTTTGTAACAAAGAACATCCCGGCTCCAGCAGGGGAAGTACTGGGTCTGATGAACCCTTTTCTAAGGTTGTCATCGATATAATTCTTTAAATGGTCCAGCTCTGGTTTAGAGAGCGGATAAATGTGGCCGTAAGGGATGGAGACCCCAGGAAGTAAGTCAATCGGGCAATCATAAGCCCTATGGGGAGGAAGAACCTCAGCTTCCTTTTTGTCGAACACATCGGCAAAATCTGCATACTGAGTGGGTAGAGTATTAACTTCAGTATGACATAAAATAGATGTGTCAGTGACAGATGAGGAGGTGTTAGGGATAGGAAAAGTTAAGCTCCGTTTATCCCAATTTATTACTGGTTTATGGGTACACAACCATTCCATACCGAGTATGATGTCAAAAATTGGGGAAGTTATAACATCAAATACACAAAAATTAGATACCAAATTATTAACAGTTACCTGAATAGGGTCAGTTTGGTGTAGCACAGGCCCAGAAGCAAGTAGAGACCCATCAATAACCTTCACGGAGACTGGATTGCTTTTACACACAAAAGGAATTTTATTGGATTTCACAAAACCTAGATGAATGAAATTTCTACATGAGCCTGTATCAACAATAGCTTCAGTGGATGTCTGGAAGTGGTCCCACTGTAAAAGAATTGGGATAGTGATATAAGTGCTTTTCATAGACTTTAACATATAAGAAGTATAAGGAGATAATAGCCTACCCTTCTTAGTTTTAGTTAGTATAGGGCAGTCCTTCACTTCATGGGATGGGGAGGCGCAGTACATGCATAGGCTGTGCATCTTTCTTCTGGCTTTTTCCTGTGTGGTAAGTGGCCCTTTCATGAAGCCTATATCCATAGGTTGAGGACTATCTTTCACCTGATAAGGTGGTGTAAGGAGGTAACTTTTGGAGCTTGTAGCTTTTTCATTCCTACGTTCTCTCAGGCGTCTATCGATATTGATTGTAAGCGTGAAAAATTCCTCCAGGGAATCAGGGATTCCAATTCGAGACAGTTCGTCTTTTATCTCTTCAGATAATCCCAAACGAAATTGTGTCTTGAGGGACACCTCATTCCAGCCTGAATCACGTGCTGAGATTTTAAATAGGGTGATATAATTCTCCACTGGATTTTTCCTTTGTTTAAGAGCCCTAAGAGAATTTTCGGCAGAGACCTGTTTGAAAGGTTCATCATAAAGTGCCGCCATTTGGTTGAAAAAACTAGATAGAGACCCCAGGACAGGGTCTTGGTTCTCATAGAATGAGTCAGCCCAAGCCCTGGGCTCGCCTCTTAAGTAGGAAATGACCGTAAGAACTCTGACCCTTTCGGTAGGATAGGTGCGTGGTTTTAGGTCAAATAACAGTAAGCATGAATTCCTGAATTCCCTGAAACGAGCTCTGTCTCCAGAGAATTTCTCAGGTGGGGAGACCAAGGGTTCAGGTGTTTGTTCTGGAGGATTTGGCTTGGGGGCCAGTACCTCCCTTAAACAGGCTTTTAAGGCCTGATTTTCAACTTGAAGCTCATGGAAGGAGCCTGACAGAGCATCTAGTCTGTCAGACAACACTTGCACTCTGTCAGCAAGTGGATCCGGTTCCATAGTGTTAAAGAAACAAAAATAAAATGTTATAATTCAGAACAGTATAACCCAAAATCTTCCTAATCAGTTTTTATGGCTGCTTAATTATGTCAAAGAATGCAGGAACTGTTTTTATTCTTTCATAAAAATCTCTGTTCCTTAGAGATTAGAGAAGGTTTGGGTGTTGGCTACGTGATCCTGAAGGAATCCCTTAGGAATACCTAGCACTTTTATATGTGCCGAGTGATTAGATTAGAGTGAACTAAATTCTGAGTAATTCACTCTAACTAATATGAGGCAGTATCACTTATAACAGTAGATCATCTAGATAGACTTAAGAGTAGAACGATAGACAAAACTCTTTAAATGATATGAATCACAGTGCAGTTAGTAATGGTAGTCACATAATAGTCTGACCTGAATAAGAGTTCCAGAGAGAGTCAGCTTGTTTGCTATGAAGTCCTGGTAACTCCGGTACTGTTTCCTAAGAGAGAGCAGCAGGAGCGTGGCGAGCGGTCAGAGCTGACAGGCAGTGAGAAGTGCTGTCGGCTGTGTCTGATGACGTCACCGGCAGCGTGTACCGCACAGACACAGCAGAACACCGGAGTCTTGTAGCTGTACCTTCTGGATAGGAGATGGTAAGGAGAAACAAATGTACAGGTTAGTAATAAGTTAGGACTCTTAGTAACAGGGAAGATTTAGGCTGTATGCCAAGGTTCTGAGGTTTCGGCTCAGAGAGGTTAAGAGTGCACACTGGTATGTACTATACTCTTCAATTAAGCAGCATTGGTTCTAAGTAGGAGGTGCCTTAAATAGGAAATTGCTGAAGGGACAGGAAGGAAATATTAACCCTTACAGTGACGTATGGGATATACATTCCTACCAGGAGGGGCAAAGTTTCCCAAACCTCAAAATGCCTATAAATACACCCCTCACCACACCCACAAATCAGTTTTTACAAACTTTGCCTCCTATGGAGGTGGTGAAGTAAGTTTGTGCTAGATTCTACGTTGATATGCGCTCCGAAACAGGTTGGAGCCCGGTTTTCCTCTCAGCGTGCAGTGAATGTCAGAGGGATGTGAGGAGAGTATTGCCTATTTGAATGCAATGATCTCCTTCTACGGGGTCTATTTCATAGGTTCTCTGTTATCGGTCGTAGAGATTCATCTCTTACCTCCCTTTTCAGATCGACGATATACTCTTATATATATATATATATACCATTACCTCTGCTGATTTTCGTTTCAGTACTGGTTTGGCTTTCTACAACATGTAGACTAGTGTCCTGGGGTAAGTAAGTCTTATTTTCTGTGACACTCTAAGCTATGGTTGGGCGCTTTTTTTATAAAGTTCTAAATATATGTATTCAAACATTTATTTGCCTTGACTCAGGATGTTCAACATTCCTTATTTTCAGACAGTCAGTTTCATATTTGGGATAATGCATTTGAATCAATCATTTTTTCTTACCTTAAAAAAATTTGACTTTTTCCCTGTGGGCTGTTAGGCTCACGGGGGCTGAAAATGCTTCATTTTATTGCGTCATTCTTGGCGCAGACTTTTTTGGCGCAAAAAATCTTTTCTGTTTCCGGCGTCATATGTGTCGCCGGAAGTTGCGTCATTTTTTGACGTTCTTTTGCGCCAAAAATGTCGGCGTTCCGGATGTGGCGTCATTTTTTGGCGCCAAAAGCATTTAGGCGCCAAATAATGTGGGCGTCTTATTTGGCGCTAAAAAAATATGGGCGTCGCTTTTGTCTCCACATTATTTAAGTCTCATTTTTCATTGCTTCTGGTTGCTAGAAGCTTGTTCTTTGGCATTTTTTCCCATTCCTGAAACTGTCATTTAAGGAATTTGATCAATTTTGCTTTATATGTTGTTTTTTCTCTTACATATTGCAAGATGTCTCATGTTGCATCTGAGTCAGAAGATACTTCAGGAAAATCGCTGCCTGGTGCTGGAACTACCAAAGCTAAGTGTATCTGCTGTAAACTTTTGGTAGCTGTTCCTCCAGCTGTTGTTTGTATTAAATGTCATGACAAACTTGTTAATGCAGAAAATATTTCCTTTAGTAAAATACCATTACCTGTTGCAGTACCATCAACATCTAATGTTCAGAGTGTTCCTGATAACATAAGAGATTTTGTTTCTGAATCTATTAAGAAGGCTATGTCTGTTATTCCTCCTTCTAGTAAACATAAAAAAGTCTTTTAAAACTTCTCTTTATCCAGATGAATTTTTAAATGAACATCATCATTCTGATTCTAATGATTCTTCTGGTTCAGAGGATTCTGTTTCAGAGGTTGATGCTGATAAATCTTCATATTTATTTAAAATGGAATTTATTCGTTCTTTACTTAAAGAAGTCCTAATTGCATTAGAAATTGAGGATTCTGGTCCTCTTGATACTAAATCTAAACGTTTAGACAAGGTCTTTAAATCTCCTGTAGTTATTCCAGAAGTTTTTCCTGTTCCTGGTGCTATTTCTGAAGTAATTTCCAGGGAATGGAATAATTTGGGTAATTCATTTACTCCTTCTAAACGTTTTAAGCAATTATATCCTGTGCCGTCTGACAGATTAAAGTTTTGGGACAAAATCCCTAAAGTTGATGGGGCTATCTCTACCCTTGCTAAACGTACTACTATTCCTACGGCAGATGGTACTTCCTTTAAGGATCCTTTAGATAGGAAAATTGAATCCTTTCTAAGAAAAGCTTATTTGTGTTCAGGTAATCTTCTTAGACCTGCTATATCTTTGGCGGATGTTGCTGCAGCTTCAACTTTTTGGTTGGAAACTTTAGCGCAACAAGTAACAGATCATGATTCTCATAACATTATTCTTCTTCAACATGCTAATAATTTTATCTGTGATGCCATTTTTGATATTATCAGAGTTGATGTCAGGTTTATGTCTCTAGCTATTTTAGCTAGAAGAGCTTTATGGCTTAAAACTTGGAATGCTGATATGTCTTCTAAATCGACTCTACTTTCCCTTTCTTTCCAGGGTAATAAATTATTTGGTTCTCAGTTGGATTCTATTATCTCAACTGTTACTGGTGGGAAAGGAACTTTTTTAGCACAGGATAAAAAATCTAAGGGTAAAAACAGGGCTAATAATCGTTTTCGTTCCTTTCGTTTCAACAAAGAACAAAAGCCTGATCCTTCATCCTCAGGAGCAGTTTCAGTTTGGAAACCATCTCCAGTCTGGAATAAATCCAAGCCTTCTAGAAAAGCAAAGCCAGCTTCTAAGTCCACATGAAGGTGCGGCCCTCATTCCAGCTCAGCTGGTAGGGGGCAGATTACGTTTTTTCAAAGAAATTTGTATCAATTCTGTTCACAATCTTTGGATTCAGAACATTATTTCAGAAGGGTACAGAATTGGTTTCAAGATAAGACCTCCTGCAAAGAGATTTTTTCTTTCCCGTGTCCCAGTAAACCCAGCGAAAGCTCAAGCATTTCTGAAATGTGTTTCAGATCTAGAGTTGGCTGGAGTAATTATGCCAGTTCCAGTTCTGGAACAGGGGCTGGGGTTTTATTCGAATCTCTTCATTGTACCAAAGAAGGAGAATTCCTTCAGACCAGTTCTGGATCTAAAAATATTGAATCGTTATGTAAGGATACCAACATTCAAAATGGTAACTGTAAGGACTATCCTGCCTTTTGTTCAGCAAGGGCATTATATGTCTACAATAGATTTACAGGATGCATATCTGCATATTCCGATTCATCCAGCTCACTATCATTTTCTGAGATTCTCTTTCCTAGACAAGCATTACCAGTTTGTGGCTCTGCCGTTTGGCCTAGCAACAGCTCCAAGAATTTTTACAAAGGTTCTCGGTGCCCTTCTATCTGTAATCAGAGAACAGGGTATTGTGGTATTTCCTTATTTGGACGATATCTTGGTACTTGCTCAGTCTTCACATTTAGCAGATTTTCATACGAATCGACTTTTGTTGTTTCTTCAAAATCGTGGTTGGAGGATCAATTCACTTAAAAGTTCATTGATTCCTCAGACAAGGGTAACCTTTTTGAGTTTCCAGATAGATTCAGTGTCCATGACTCTGTCTTTGACAGACAAGAGACGTCTAAAATTGATTTCAGCTTGTCGAAACCTTCAGTCACAATCATTCCCTTCGGTAGCCTTATGCATGGAAATTCTAGGTCTTATGACTGCTGCATCGGACGCGATCCCCTTTGCTCGTTTTCACATGCGACCTCTTCAGCTCTGTATGCTGAACCAATGATGCAGGGATTACACAAAGATATCTCAATTAATATCTTTAAAACCGATTGTACGACACTCTCTGACGTGGTGGACATATCACCATTTTTTAGTTCAGGGGGCTTCTTTTGTTCTTCCGACCTGGACTGTAATTTCAACAGATGCAAGTCTTACAGGTTGGGGAGCTGTGTGGGGGTCTCTGACAGCACAAGGGGTTTGGGAATCTCAGGAGGTGAGATTACCGATCAATATTTTGGAACTCCGTGCAATTTTCAGAGCTCTTCAGTCTTGGCCTCTTCTGAAGAGAGAATCGTTCATTTGTTTTCAGACGGACAATGTCACAACTGTGGCATACATCAATCATCAAGGAGGGACTCACAGTCCTCTGGCTATGAAAGAAGTATCTTGAATTCTGGTTTGGGCGGAATCCAGCTCCTGTCTAATCTCTGCCGTTCATATTCCAGGAATAGACAATTGGGAAGCGGATTATCTCAGTCGCCAAACGTTGCATCCGGGCGAATGGTCTCTTCACCCAGAGGTATTTCTTCAGATTGTTCAAATGTGGGAACTTCCAGAAATAGATCTGATGGCTTCTCATCTAAACAAGAAACTTCCCAGGTATCTGTCCAGATCCCGGGATCCTCAGGCGGAGGCAGTGGATGCATTATCACTTCCTTGGAAGTATCATCCTGCCTATATCTTTCCGCCTCTAGTTCTTCTTCTAAGAGTAATCTCCAAGATTCTGAAGGAATGCTCGTTTGTTCTGCTGGTAGCTCCAGCATGGCCTCACAGGTTTTGGTATGCGGATCTTGTCCGGATGGCCTCTTGCCAACCGTGGACTCTTCCGTTAAGACCAGACCTTCTGTCGCAAGGTCCTTTTTTCCATCAGGATCTCAAATCCTTAAATTTAAAGGTATGGAGATTGAATGCTTGATTCTTGGTCAAAGAGGTTTCTCTGACTCTGTGATTAATACTATGTTACAGGCTCGTAAATCTGTATCTAGAGAGATATATTATAGAGTCTGGAAGACTTATATTTCTTGGTGTCTTTCTCATCATTTTTCCTGGCATTCTTTTAGAATTCCGAGAATTTTACAGTTTCTTCAGGATGGTTTAGATAAAGGTTTGTCTGCAAGTTCCTTGAAAGGTCAAATCTCTGCTCGTTCTGTTCTTTTTCACAGAAAGATTGCTAATCTTCCTGATATTCATTGTTTTGTACAAGCCTTGGTTCGTATAAAACCTGTCATTAAGTCAATTTCTCCTCCTTGGAGTTTGAATTTGGTTCTGGGGGCTCTTCAAGCTCCTCCGTTTGAACCTATGCATTTATTGGACATTAAATTACTTTCTTGGAAAGTTTTGTTCCTTTTGGCCATCTCTTCTGCCAGAAGAGTCTCTGAATTGTCTGCTCTTTCTTGTGAGTCTCCTTTTCTGATTTTTCATCAGGATAAGGCGGTGTTGCGAACTTCTTTTAAATTTTTACCTACGGTTGTGAATTCCAACAACATTAGTAGAGAAATTGTAGTTCCTTCATTATGCCCTAATCCTAAGAATTCTAAGGAGAAATCATTGCATTCTTTGGATGTTGTTAGAGCTTTGAAATATTATGTTGAAGCTACTAAGACTTTCCCGAAAGACTTCTAGTCTATTTGTCATCTTTTCCGGTTCTAGAAAAGGCCAGAAAGCTTCTGCCATTTCTTTGGCATCTTGGTTGAAATCTTTAATTCATCATGCCTATGTTGAGTCAGGTAAAACTCCGCCTCAGAGGATTACAGCTCATTCTACTAGGTCAGTTTCTACTTCCTGGGCGTTTAGGAATGAAGCTTCGGTTGATCAGATTTGCAAAGCAGCAACTTGGTCTTCTTTGCATACTTTTACTAAATTCTACCATTTTGATGTGTTTTCTTCTTCTGAAGCAGTTTTTGGTAGAAAAGTACTTCAGGCAGCTGTTTCAGTTTGAATCTTCTGCTTATGTTTTCATTTAAACTTTATTTTGGGTGTGGATTATTTTCAGCAGGAATTGGCTGTCTTTATTTTATCCCTCCCTCTCTACTGACTCTTGCGTGGAAAGATCCACATCTTGGGTAGTCATTATCCCATACGTCACTAGCTCATGGACTCTTGCTAATTACATGAAAGAAAACATAATTTATGTAAGAACTTACCTGATAAATTCATTTCTTTCATATTAGCAAGAGTCCATGAGGCCCACCCTTTTTTGTGGTGGTTATGATTTTTTTGTATAAAGCACAATTATTCCAATTCCTTATTTTTTATGCTTTCGCACTTTTTTCTTATCACCCCACTTCTTGGCTATTCATTAAACTGATTTGTGGGTGTGACGAGGGGTGTATTTATAGGCATTTTGAGGTTTGGGAAACTTTGCCCCTCCTGGTAGGAATGTATATCCCATACGTCATTAGCTCATGGACTCTTGCTAATATGAAAAATGAATTTATCAGGTAAGTTCTTACATAAATTATGTTTTCACTGGTAAAAATAAATAATTGAAATGGGTATATATTTGTTTTTTGTTAAGTTGCCTAATAATTATGCACAGTAATAGTCACCTGCACACACAGATATCCCCCTAAAATAGCTATAACTAAAAGCAAACTAAAAACTACTTCCAAAACTATTCAGCTTTGATATTAATGAGTTTTTTTGGGTTAATTGAGAACATGGTTGTTGTTCAATAATAAAATTAATCCTTAAAAATACAACTTGCCTAATAATTCTGCACTCCCTGTATATATATGTATATATAACACACAGAGAAAACCCAGCACTCACAAGCTCTCAGCTAAGATTTAAAAGCAAAAATGGAAAGGTTAGTCACCGCATCTGGCCAAATGGGACAAGCTCAGGTACCACGTAAAGGTCCCTTCCAATACCCGAGACCCTAAAACAGCCACACAATGCAAGCTTTCAAACCCAAAAAAAATGAAAACAAGGGAAGGGGGCACAGGAATATGTAATCACCCTAGACATATACAAAACACGGAAGGGAACTGCTTTTAAATCTTAGCTGAGAGCTTATAAGTGAGTGCTGAGTTTTCTCTGTGTGTTGTATTAATTTGTTTTGTAATTTTTCCTATGGTTCTTGCACCCAGACCTTTTTTCAGTTTGTTTGGATTTGAAAGCTTGCATTGTGTGGCTCTTTTAGGGTCTCGGGTATTGGAAGGGACCTTGACGTGGTACCTGAGCTTGTCCCATTTGGCCAGATGCGGTGACTAACCTTTCCATTTTTGCTTTTAAATCTTAGCTAAGAGCTTGTAAGTGAGTGCTGGGTTTTCTCTGTATGTGTGTATGTATATATATATATATATATATATATATATATATATATATAAATAAAAGTGTGTGTGTGAATGTATGTGTATACGTGCGTGTATGTGTGTATATATATATATGTATATATATATATATATATATATATATATATATATATATATATATATATGTGTGTGTGTGTGTAAAAAAAATTGCACACACAACATACATCTAAAAAATAAAATTGACATATAGATATATTTTTAAGCATGAACATTATTATAATCTGCTTTTTATTACTTTGTACCTAAAATAAAATATCAGTAATTGCTAGGTAAAGCCAAACTGTATATACCTCGTTTTGGTACAGGTTAGGCAAAGGTTCTTAGATTCAAATATTCTCTGTTACAGTGTGTAGAAATTAATCCCTAACCAGCATTCGTTTTCCTTGGAAATTATTTGATAATCAGAGATCTATGTCAACTTTTGAAACGTAGCCCAGCTCTTGAAAGGCAAAGCTTTTTTTTCTTCAGGTCCTTGACTCTGTATTATATAGTGTTATGATTTGTTTGTGATGGTGTATGCGTGTCGATTCCCAGGCTTTACTTGGCCTCAGCTAAGCTTATTATGTTTTGTTTTAAAGAAAAAAATATTCTAAAGCTGGTTGTATGCCCAGTGTCTTACCACTTGTGTGTGATTACAGATTTTACAGGTACCCCTCTAACCTCCCTCCCACCATTTATTTCCCATTGCATAATATAACCACAGTACATCAAAGAAACTAGGTACTTGTGTGTGGTTGGTATAAATTGCATGATTATAGAAATTATGGATACACGAGTATGTGCACAAGCAAATATATGCTCAGATGGGTGCATTTCGGTTTTAGTTATAACTAATGATGCAAAGATCCACTTAATTAAAAAAAAAAAACATGGAAATATGGGGGGGGCTTCAGCTCTTTCAGTAAGTTTGTAAGTATTACATTGATTTTGTTTATTTTAGAATCTTATCTTGTGTTTGTGTATGTTTATATTTTCAATAGCAAAATAAAAAGTTTAAATTACCTATATAGATGCAAAGATTTGTGTTTACATACACACACAGAAGGTCCCCCCATAAGACCAATAACCTATACATGCATGAGGAAAAATGGTGATACTTAATCAAAACTATCTTACTGTGACTTCATATTAAAACTATTGATAGTAAGCAACAATGTTAAATTGGTCTATAAAAAGAAAAGAAAAACTTTTTTAAATATTCTATGTTTCTTTCGTAAGATGAGTCCACTAGAAACCTTGACATGTGGGATATAATAAATGCCACAACAGAGCTTTTATTCCCTCCCACCTCCCAGCACTACTCCATTAATTTGCCTCCCAGTAGAGAGGTTGAAGATTGAGGTGTTCCAACTGTTCAATTAAGGATTATTTTATGTGCGCTCAGATCTGTGTGAGACCTATTACCCCTTTGACCGGTCATTTAAGAGGATAGGGGTACAGGAATACTAGTTAATGAGCATAGTATCTCCCCATGAGATTTTAGCCATATCTACCCTCAGGTGTCATAGGGACTTGTCCCTTAGCTGCCTCCTGTGGGATCAATGTTTTTTTCTCTCGTACCCTCTGCTTTTATCTGTATAGCACTGGATGTGCTCTCTACTGGATACAGCTGCAGATTTTGATGGTAAACTCAGTGGAGGGGTGTTTCTTTAAGGTAAGTGATTCCACAGCACTCACACAGCCCACAGGCTATTTGTAGATACATTTTACACGTATAGCATAGGTAAGGGGTACCAAGCCTACCTACCTGCAGACACCACACTAAGTTAATTTATTGTACTGAAGGACATTTTTTTTCTAACTACGTAGTCCCTATGGGACTCTCTATCCTTTTTACAACCTCCAGCAGCATTTTATTTTGTAATGGGAACAATTTTAAAAAATATGGTGTATGGCCCTTTATTATGCCACTTACAATACGAAGTTCCTGATATTGATTTTGACTCCACTTTCAGGTTGAACATATTATAATGAGGTTCATAAGACTTTAGGCCTTTCAGAGTCAAAACCAACTGAGGACAAGCCTGTTAATGTCGTTTTCAAAGCTCCTCCTAAGATTCCTGAAGTCTTTCAGGTTCCTGATTTTTTTTATTTTGCACATCAACACCAAGGAATGGAAAAACATGTAATTCCATTCACTCCTCCTTCCAGATTTAAGGAGATGTATCAGATTTCAGAACATAATATGGAGCTATGGGAAACTACTATCACCAAGGTTGATTGGGCTGTTTTTATGTTGGCAAGGCATGCAACGATTCCTCTGGAAGATGGTACTTCTTTCAGAGATCCAATGGATCGCAAATTAATCTTTCATAAGGAAACTCTTTCTTTAATCTGGGTTTCTGTTAAAAACCGGTAGTGGCTATAACCTGTGTTGCTACTGATGCAGCTCTTTGGTGTGACACCTTATCTCATTTGACTGCTAAAACATCTTCTGCTGAAGATCTGCAAGATTACATTAAGGCTCTTAAAATATCTAATGGTTTTATTTGAGACCCAGTTATGGACATCATCAAGATTGATGTCAAGAATATATTTTTTACAAGATATGACGAGTCCACGTATTTCATCCTTACTTATGGGATTATGCCTCCTGGTCAGTAGGAGGAGGCAAAGAGCACCATAGCAGAACTGTATATATAGCTCCTCCCTTCCCTCCCACCCCAGTCATTCTCTTTGCCTGTGTTAGTGATATGAAGAGGTAAATTGAGGTGTTAGATTCTTCAATCAAGAAGTTTTTTATTTTAAAATGGTGCCAGTGAGTTCTATTTTTCTCAGGGAGAAATCGTCAGTCAATAACTTCCCAAGAGAAGTGGAGACATTTTATTTTCTGCCCTGATGTTGATGATCATAGCAAACATTATCTAAGATCCTGCTGGTTCACACAGTGCGGTTGAAGGTAGTGTAATAAAAACATCTTCAGTGTGGAGAACCGTGTCATGCTGCAATTAGCATTGAGGTATGTTCAGTCATTTGCTTCTGGGGAGACTAGATACATCAGAACAGGCTGACATTATTCCCTGTACTGGGGAGGGGTAATCAGTATGCACTATATAAATGGAAATGGTGTGCCTCGAATTCCCTTTTTATTTTGATTACTTATCAGTGTGTTTGTGCAGTGACTATTGTGTTCACTTATGCTTATGCTGTCTGGGCTGACGCTGGGAGGTGTGGTTTGCTTCCTAAGGGCTGTCGTTATTTATATTCTTTATAACTGGCTTGGGAGTGTGTGTATAAGAGGGGCACGTGGCGTTTTTGGTTATTTGAGTTGGGAATCCGTCATGTTTCTTCTTCCCATGCGGGTCTCAGTACGGCTCGAGTTACGCCCACGGTGGGCGGGGCCTAGTTTCGCGCTCTCAGCCGTGCTGTAATCATCCGGATTGGCAGCAGGGTCCTGGGCTCTGGTGTGGCCTAAGTCAGTTTGTGCACATAGGGGTACAAAAAGACTTGGAAGCGCTACTCACGGAAGATCAGTGTTGTCTGGGAGCAGGTAGGTGCCGCAGCAGGGCTGTGGCGAGGTGCAAGTGTCTAGAGTGTGATAAAAATTAGTATATAGAATAACTAAACAAAAGGAGCAGTATTGGTAAGAATTGTTGTTAGTTTGTGCACATAAGGGCACTGTTTATCGCTGCCAAAGTGCTTATACTGTTAGCAGAAAAATTGTTGCACTTTTATTATTTAAAGGCGCAGTAGACGTTTTTATTTTAAAAATTTGACTATGATTTGACTTCAAGGTCAATATATACAGTAAAGAACGACTATTATTGCTATTGCTAGTCTGTTGAACATGTCTGAACTTCTGGAAAGTACCTGTTCTATGTGTTTAGATGCCAATGTGGAACACCCTCTTACTTTTGTCCCTCATGCACTGAAAGGGCCTTACAATGTAAAGAACAGATTTTCTTTAATGCAAGTATGTCTAAGGATGATTCTCAGACGGAGGAGAATCAGGGTATGCCACTATTTTCTCCCCAAGCGTCACATCCTTTAATGCCCACCCATGCGACACCGGTTTCTTCAACCGCGTCCACTTCATTTACTCTGCAGGATATGGCTGCAGTTATGTCATCTACCCTTACAGAGGTTTTATCTAAGTTGCCTGTGTTGCAGGGCAAATGCAGCAGGACAGAGGCCACTCTGCTTCCTGCGACTTCTGATACTTTGATGGCTAATTCCGATGTACCCTTGCAGGGATCTGATTTAGGGGGTAGGGAAATTCTGTCTTTCCGACTCGTGGGAGTGTGTTACCCCAGACGGACTCGGACGTCATGTCCTTCCGATTTCAGCTTGTACACCTCCGCCTGTTACTTCGGGAGGTTTTAGCGACTCTGGATGACTGTGACTATCGTGGTATCGCCAGAAAAATTGTGTAAGATGGACAAATACTTAGAGGTGCCTGCTTAGCTCTGATGTTTTTCCGGTTCCTAAGAGAATCTCGGAAATTATTACGCGGGAATGGGAAAGACCGGGTATCCCGTTCTCACCTTCTCCTAATTTTAAGAAAATGTATCCCATAGCTGACACTGTTCGGGGCTCTTGGCAAACCTAAGGTGGAGGGAGCTATATCTACCCTGGCTAAATGTACAACTATTCCTATTGAGGACAGTTGTGCTTTCAAAGATCCTATGGATAAAAAGTTGAAGGGTCTTCTGAAAAAGTTATTTATTCATCAGGGTTTCTCTTACAACAGACGGCCTGTATTGTACCAGTTACAACTGCGGCGGCCTTTTGGTTTGACGCCTTAGAAGAGTCTCTTAAGACTGAGACTCCTTTAGAGGACATTTCTCCAACATAGGTGTGTCCGGTCCACGGCGTCATCCTTACCTGTGGGATATTCTCTTCCCCAACAGGAAATGGCAAAGAGCCCAGCAAAGCTGGTCACATGATCCCTCCTAGGCTCCGCCTTCCCCAGTCATTCTCTTTGCCGTTGTACAGGCAACATCTCCACGGAGATGGCTTAGAGTTTTTTAGTGTTTAACTGTAGTTTTTATTATTCAATCAAGAGTTTGTTATTTTAAAATAGTGCTGGTATGTACTATTTACTCTGAAACAGAAAAGAGATGAAGATTTCTGTTTGTAAGAGGAAAATGATTTTAGCAACCGTTACTAAAATCGATGGCTGTTTCCACACAGGACTGTTGAGAGGAATTAACTTCAGTTGGGGGAACAGTGAGCAGACTTTTGCTGCTTGAGGTATGACACATTCTAACAAGACGATGTAATGCTGGAAGCTGTCATTTTCCCTATGGGATCCGGTAAGTCATTTTTATTACAGAAAGAAAAAAAGGGCTTCACAAGGGCTTTTTAAGACTGTAGACATTTTCTGGGCTAAATCGATTTATATATAAACATATTTTATACTCCATAGCCTTGAGGAATTATTTTAATCTTGGGAATTATGTAAAATAACCGGCAGGCACTGTATTGGACACGTTATTCTCTAGGGGCTTTCCCTAATCATAGGCAGAGTCTCATTTTCGCGCCTCTATTGCGCACTTGTTTTTGAGAAGCATGACATGCAGATGCATGTGTGAGGAGCTCTGATACATAGAAAAGACTTTCTGAAGGCGTCATTTGGTATCGTATTCCCCTTTGGGCTTGGTTGGGTCTCAGCAAAGCAGATACCAGGGACTGTAAAGGGGTTAAATATAAAAACGGCTCCGGTTCCGTTATTTTAAGGGTTAAAGCTTCCAAATTTGGTGTGCAATACTTTTAAGGCTTTAAGACAAGTTTGATACTTTTGCTTCTTTTGAGGCTGTTTTTGGGAGAGGGGTTTTGCAGGCCGTGGTGCCTTCCATCTAGGTGACCTGATTTGCTCCCTCCCTTCATCCGTGTCCTAAAGCTTTGGTATTGGTTCCCACAGGTAAGGATGACGCCGTGGACCGGACACACCTATGTTGGAGAAAACAGAATTTATGTTTACCTGATAAATTACTTTCTCCAACGGTGTGTCCGGTCCACGGCCCGCCCTGGTTTTTTTAATCAGGTCTGATAATTTATTTTCTTTATCTACAGTCACCACGGTATCATATGGTTTCTCCTATGCAAATATTCCTCCTTTACGTCGGTCGAATGACTGGGGAAGGCGGAGCCTAGGAGGGATCATGTGACCAGCTTTGCTGGGCTCTTTGCCATTTCCTGTTGGGGAAGAGAATATCCCACAGGTAAGGATGACGCCGTGGACCGGACACACCGTTGGAGAAAGTAATTTATCAGGTAAACATAAATTCTGTTTTTAGATAGAATTAAGGCTTTTAAGCGGGCTAATTCTTTTATTACGGATGCCGCCTTTCAGATTGCCGAATTGGCGGCTAAGAATGCAGGATTTGCCATTTTAGCGCGTAGAGCGTTATGGTTAAAATCTTGGTCTGCTGATGTGTCATCTAAGTCAAAGCTTTTGGCTATTCCTTTCAAAGGAAAGACCCTATTCGGGCCTGACTTGAAAGAAATCATTTCTGACATTACGGGAGGTAAGGGTCATCTCCTACCTCAGGATAAAGCAGCTAAACTGAGGGGTAAACAGAATAATTTCTTTTGCATGATGTACCGAGTCCACGGTTTCATCCTTACTTGTGGGATATTATCCTTCCTAACAGGAAGTGGCAAAGAGAGCACCCACAGCAGAGCTGTCTATATAGCTCCCCCCTTAACTCCACCCCCCAGTCATTCTCTTTGCCGGCTGTAAGCAGGAAGGGTAAAGTGAAAGAGGTGTTAGTTTTATTTTATCTTCAATCAAGAGTTTATTTTTAAATGGTACCGGTGTTGTACTATTTACTCTCAGGCAGGACATAGATGAAGATTTCTGCCTGGAGGATGATGATCTTAGCATTTGTAACTAAGGTCCACTGCTGTTCCCACAGAAGCTGAGGAGTACAGGAAAACTTCAGTGTGAGGAACGGTTTCTTGCTATACAGCAATGAGGTATGTTCAGTCATTTTTTCTGCAGAGACTGTGTTAACTCAGAAAGGCTGACAGTATCCCCAATAGGGGAAGGGTAAGCAGTAATCTTAGTTTTATAAGGGGCATTACTAGCTTGCATAAAGGGCTAATCTTATGGGCACTCAGTTTGTATATGATATATTAGGCAAACGTTTGTGTGTTCTGGGAGTTTCTTATGGGACATCTGTTTGAGGGTACACTTGACTTATTTAGGGGGGGGGTTGTTTTTGTTTTTCTTTTTGTTTTTCTTTTTGTTTGTTTTTTAAATATTTTTATTGAGGTTATGCGAAAAATTACATAAAATTTTCATCCAATTACAATAGGAGTAAAACGTAGAGACATTATTTACCCATATACATAGCAAAGAAGTAGTGATATAATAACTCTGGGGACAAATTCTGTGCGTCTCTGGGAGAACATAAATACAATAATAATGAATTATATAGTTATGTCTAATGTTCATACTGCTAGCATTGTAGATAGAGGTTTACAACAAGTATCTAGTGAATGTAAGTAGTATTGTAAGAAATGTGTAACTAGTATGTCAGTAAAGGATAGTGGAACCTCATTTTTATATTATATATATGGAAAGTATGATTTCCACATTGCCATAATGAACATTTATAACGTTATTTATTCTAGTGAAATTGGGAGAAATGTGGATTGGTATTTGTTTGGTCGCTTTTGGACCAAATTAGCGGGGAGGGGGGAAAAGAAGTCCAGCGGGCAAGAGCCGCTCAAAGTGGAGTGGGGGAGTGAATGGGGAGCGGAGCCATGTAGGATACCAGAATAGATGGATAGGTGGGTGTACACTAGTACTTAGAGGATACAGTACAAGCCTCCTAACTATTCTAATTTCTCACAAATTAGAACAAAGATGATAGATATAGAGTAGCGTTTTGTTAGAGGCGCCCCAAAAGGCTAGATTGTGAAAATTCAAGAAATAAAAATAACTACTCGAATGTGGAAATTCAAAAATACAAAAAATACTACTATAAATGAAAAAATATTTTATATTATAGTGCGAGTTACTATGTTAACTGTGTTAAATATAAACCTGGTTTGGGTAATCTAAATTAGAATTTAAAACTCAAAGAAATTTCCTCTTATGGACCCAATGTTCACTCTAATTGAAAATTACAGAAAAGAAAAAACTTACATTAATAGATAGAAATATAAATTTAATAAATATAAAAAGAAATTGACACTCAAATATCTCGGTAAATACTATGATTGTTATAAAAATCAATAAAAATATAGACACCGGTGTCACTAACAATTAAAATTCAATTTACTGTTATTTATAACTTTGCATAAAAACATTAATACAATCATCTACTGATACAATATAGTAACCACCTGGAATATAAACAAACCACATCTTGAAATAGCTGCTCATTCATTGAAACAATTGAACAGTTCAACATCATTGTACCCAAACACACTACGATACAGACCTGGACATTCAAGATTTATTATTCACACGCTGAAGAAGAGAGTCAAAATTAATGAACTGACTTATTACCTAAATTTCACTGAATATAAGAACACATTTATTGAGCATTTGAATACATCGCATGTGCCTGAAATTTTCTTCTGCATGTAATACATGGCTGATAGTTGCAGATAGTCTTGAGACGCCTATATCAGTAGATGATTGTATTAATGTTTTTATGCAAAGTTATAAATAACAGTAAATTGAATTGTAATTTTTAGTGACACCAGTGTCTATTTTTATTGATTTTTATAACAATCCTAGTATTTACTGAGGATACCAGAATAGTAAAGCGGAGGGAGTTAGAGAAGGTCACGTTATATAGTTACAACGGTAGGCTGCAAAGGAAGGACCTGCTGTTTATATGACTAATAGGGAGGTTACCTAGCTTGGTCAGGGTATAATAGTGAACGAAATAAGGTTTTTCTAGTACGTATGATATACCAAAAAGAGCCCTGGATATGCCGGTGTTATAGCATCTATTAACTATTGTGTGTAATGTTCCGTATAGCGACTGAGTTATATCACTATTGACTCTATCTAGTATTAAGCAACATAAATTAGACGATAATACTCTGAGGTCCCGGCCGCTAACCCAGTAGTATATCATTATAAATGTTAGATACAAAAGTTCACCATTCCATGGGATTAACATTTTTGGAATGAATAGTGTGGGTAGTTCTAGGACAAGCCAGACGGATGAACCCAGTATGACTGCTGTATGCTGAAAGATCTAGGAAAACAGTCAATTAACCAAATATAAAATAACCCAAGTAACCAAACCTAACAGACCGTATAAATGTATATAGCAGAGTGATGAGATAAACTGCATACTGGGCTTGGGGTGAGGTGAACCTAGAATTTGTGGAACAGTTTTGGAGGGTGAAGCATGGGAAGAAACATCATAATACTTATCTAGATGATGTGTAAGAAGGAGAAGATAGTATGGACATTTGAACAAAGGAGTCAAGTCTTTTAAAACTATTATGGATCTGAAATAGAATGTGCCTTATTTAGGTGTTTTTATAACCCACATGGCTTACAAACAAGGTTTGATAGATTTTGTGTAGGCCCCAGCAACATTGAGTGAGATGGGCGGGGCCTATTTTTGCGCCTCAGTTGCGCATTTAGTTTATGCAGACAAGCAGCAAGCAACATCTCCAGAGGTCCTGGTACTCTTCTAGGGCCTATTCGAAGCTTTATCCTCACATTAGCGTTCCCTAAGGGCAGGTAGGCGCCACAGCAGAGCTGTGGCAAGGTGCTGACAGGGGTTTTTATTGGTTTTGGACATTTGTCAATCCGGTTTTCTTATTTGGGGGTTTATTGCTTAATTACTTTTGGTGCAATCTTTCTAAAGCTTAGTGGGTATACTGTAAAAATTTCGGAAAATTTGAGGCAATTTTAAACCGTTTTGCAGTTTGTGTATGCCTTTTTTTTCTCTTAAAGACACAGTACCGTTTTTGAAAATTGTGTTTTTTTCATTAAATAAAGTGTTTTCCAAGCTTGCTTGTCTCATTACTAGCCTGTTCAACATGTCTGACATTGAGGAAACTCATTGCTCAATTTGTTTAGAAGCCATTTTGGAACCCCCTCTTAGAATGTGTCCCACTTGTACTGATATGTCTATAAATTGCAAACAGCATATTTTGACTTATAAAAGTTTGGCATTGGATGATTCTCAGACAGAAGGAAATCAGGTTTTGCCATCTAGTTCTCCCCAAGTGTCACAACCAGTAATGCCTGCACAAGCGACACCAAGTACTTCTAGTGCGTCTAATTCTTTCACCTTGCAAGATATGGCTTCAGTTATGAATACTACCCTCACAGAGGTTTTATCTAAGCTGTCAGGGTTGCAAGGGAAGCGCAGTAGCTCTGGGTTAAGAACAAATGCTGAGCCTTCTGACGCTTTAGTAGCCGTATCCGATATTCCCTCACAATGTTCTGAGGTAGGGATGAGGGATTTGCTATCTGAGGGAGAGATTTCTGATTCAGGAAGGATGTTCCCTCAGACAGATTGAGATATGATGGCATTTAAATTTAAGCTAGAACACCTCTGTTTATTGCTCAGGGAGGTTTTAGCGACTCTGGATGATTGTGACCCTATTGTAGTTCCAGAGAAATTATGTAAAATGGACAATTATTTAGAGGTTCCTGTTTACACTGATGTTTTTCCGGTCCCTAAGAGCATTTCGGACATTGTTACTAAGGAGTGGGATAGACCAGGTATTCCGTTTGCTCCCCCTCCTGTTTTTAAGAAAATGTTTCCCATATCTGACACCATGAAGGACTCATGGCAGACGGTCCCTAAGGTGGAGGGAGCTATTTCTACTCTGTCTAAGCGTACAACTATACCTATTGAAGACAGTTGTGCTTTCATTGATCCTATGGATAAAAAATTAGAGGGTCTCCTAAACAAAATTTTTGTTCATCAAGGTTTTCTTCTTCAACCTATAGCGTGCATTGTTCCTGTAACCACTGCAGCTGCCTTTTGGTTTGAGGCTCTAGAAGAGGCTCTCCAGGTGGAGACCCCACTAGATGATATTTTGGACAGAATTAAGGCTCTTAAGCTAGCTAATTCTTTTATTACAGACGCCGCTTTTCATCTTGCTAAGTAAGCGCAAAGAATTCAGGTTTTGCCATTTTAGCACGTAGAGCGTTATGGCTCAAGTCCTGGTCGGCTGATGTGTCATCTAAATCTAAGCTTTTGACCATCCCTTTCAAAGGTAAGACCCTATCCGGGCCTGCACTGAAAGAGATCATTTCAGACATCACTGGGGGGAAGGGTCATGCCCTCCCTCAAGATAAGTCAAATAAGACAAGGACCAAACAAAATAATTTTCGTTCCTTTCGAAACTTCAAGGGTGGTCCCACTTCCTCTTCCCCTGCTGCAAAGCAAGAGGGGAACTTTGCTCAATCCAAGCCAACCTGGAGACCTAATCAGGCTTGGAACAAGGGTAAACAGGCCAGAAAGCCTGCTGCTGCCACTAAGTCAGCATGAAGGGGTAGCCCCTGATCCGGGACCAGATCTAGTAGGGGGCACAAACTCTCTCTTTGCTCAGGCCTGGGCAAGAGACGTTCAGGACTCCTGGGCAGTAGAAATTGTAACCCAGGGATATCTTCTAGATTTCAAGGTTCCATATTTCTCAATTGTCTGTAAACCCGACAAAAAGAGAGGCGTTCTTATGCTGTGTAGAAGACCTTTTTACCATGGGAGTGATCTGCCCAGTTCCGAAAGCAGAACAGGGGCAGGGGTTCTACTCCAATCTGTTTGTGGTTCCCAAAAAAGAGGGAACTTTCAGACCAATTCTAGATCTCAAGATCCTAAACCAATTCCTAAGAGTTCCATCTTTCAAGATGGAGACCATTCTGACTATTTTACAGATGATCCAGGAGGGTCAATATATGACCACCGTGGACTTAAAGGATGCGTATCTACACATTCCTATCCACAAAGATCATCACCAATTCCTCAGGTTTGCCTTTCTGGACAAGCATTACCAGTTTGTGGCTCTTCCCTTCGGGTTGGCCACGGCGCCACAAATCTTCCCAAAGGTGCTAGGGTCCCTTCTGGCGGTCCTAAGGCCGCGGGGTATAGCAGTGGCGCCTTATCTAGACGACATTCTAATTCAAGCGTCGACTTTCCAACTAGCCAAGTCTCACACGGACTTAGTGTTGGCCTTTCTAAGATCTCACAGGTGGAAGGTGAACGTAAAAAAAGAGTTCTCTTTCCCCTCTCACAAGAGTTTCATTTCTAGGGACTCTGATAGACTCGGTGGACATGAAAATATTAATGACGGAGGTCAGGAAATCAAAGATTTTGTCCACCTGCCGAGCTCTTCATTCCATTCCTCGGCCGTCAGTGGCTCAGTGTATGGAGGTAATCGGTCTAATGGTAGCGGCAATGGACATAGTTCCGTTTGCTCGCTTGCATCTCCGACCACTGCAACTATGCATGCTCAATCAGTGGAATGTGGATTATGCGGATTTATCTCCTCAGATAAATCTGGATCAAGAGACCAGAGACTCTCTTCTTTGGTGGTTGTCACAGGATTATCTGTCCCAGGGAATGTGTTTCCGCAGGCCAGAGTGGGTTATAGTGATGACAGACACCAGCCTACTGGGCTGGGGTGCAGTCTGGAATTCCCTGAAAGCACAGGGTTTGTGGACTCAGGAGGAGGTCCTCCTACCAATAAATATTCTGGAATTAAGAGCGATATTCAATGCTCTTCAGGCATGGCCTCAGCTGGTTTTGGCCAGATTCATCAGATTTCAGTCGGACAACATCACGACTGTGGCTTATATCAATCATCAGGGGGGAACAAAAGAGTTCCTTAGCGATGATAGAAGTTTCGAGAATAATCCGATGGGCAGAGGCTCACTCTTGCCATCTGTCAGCGATCTATATCCCAGGAGTAGAGAACTGGGAGGTAGCTTTTCTAATTCGTCAGACTTTTCATCCAGGGGAGTGGGAACTCCATCAGGAGGTGTTTGCTCAACTGGTTCAGCTATAGGGCACACCAGAATTGGATCTGATGGCGTCTCGTCAGAACGCCAAACTTCTTTGTTACGGATCCAGGTCAAGGGATCCTCAGGCAGTACTGATAGATGCTCTAGCAGTATCCTGGTCATTCAACATGGCTTATGTATTTCCACCTTTCCCTCTCCTTCTGCGTCTGATTGCCAGAATCAAACAGGAGAGAGCTTCAGTGATTTTGATAGCGCCTGTGTGGCCACGCAAGACTTGGTATGCAGACCTGGTGGACATGTCATCTCTGCCACCATGGATTCCACCACTGAGACAGGACCTTTTGATTCAAGGTCCATTCAAGCATCCAAATCGAATTTCTATGCAACTGACTGCTTGGAGATTGAACGCTTGATTCTATCAAAGCGGGGTTTCTCTGAGTCGGTCATAGATACGTTGATTCAGGCTCGAAAGCTTGTTACCAGGAAAATCTATCATAAGATATGGCGTAAATATCTTTTTTGGTGCAAATCCAAAGGCTACTCCTGGAGTAAAATCAGGATTCCTAGGATTTTGTCTTTTCTCCAAGAGGGATTGGAGAAAGGATTGTCAGCTAGTTCCCTAAAAGGACAGATATCTGCTCTGTCTATTCTGTTGCACAAGCGTCTGGCAGATGTCCCAGACGTTCGGGCCTTTTGTCAGGCTTTAGCTAGAATTAAGCCTGTGTTTAAACCTGTTGCTCCGCCATGGAGTCTAAATTTAGTTCTTAGAGTTCTTCGAGGGGGGTTCCGTTTGAACCCATGCATTCCATAGATATTAAGCGTTTATCTTGGAAAGTTTTGTTCCTAGTTGCTATCTCTTCAGCTCGAAGAGTTTCTGAACTATCTGCATTACAATGTGACTCACCTTATCTTGTTTTTCATGCTGATAAGATGGTTTTGCGTACTAAGCCTGGGTTCCTACCTAAGGTTGTTACTAACAGGAATATCAATCAGGAAATTGTTGTTCCTTCTCTGTGTCCTAATCCTTCTTCTAAGAAGGAACGTCTGTTTTACAACTTGAACGTTTTTCGTGCTTTGAAATTTTATTTGCAGGCAACCAAAGATTTTCGTCAAACATCTTCTTTGTTTGTTGTCTATTCTGGAAAGCATAGGCGTCAAAAGGCTATAGCTACTTCTCTTTCCTTTTGGCTGAAAAGCATCATCCATTTGGCTTATGAGACTGCTGGACAGCAGCCTCCTGAAAGGATTACAGCTCATTCTACCAGAGCGGTAGCTTCCACATGGGCTTTTAAAAATGATGCTTCTGTTGAACAGATTTGTAAGGCTGGTCTTTGCTCCATACCTTTTCAAAATTTTACAAATTTGATACTTTTGCTTCTTCGGAGGCTATTTTTGGTAGAAAGGTTTTGCAAGCAGTGGTGTCTTCTGTTTAGGTTCCTGTCTTGTCCCTCCCTTCATCCGTGTCCTAAAGCTTTGATATTGATATCCCACAAGTAAGGATGAAACCGTGGACTCGGTACATCATGCAAAAGAAAACAAAATGTATGCTTACCTGGTAAATTTCTTTCTTTTGCGATGTACCGAGTCCACGGCCCGCCCTGTCTATTCAAGACAGATAGTATTTTTTATTATAAACTTCAGTCACCTCTGCACCTTATAGTTTCTCCTTTTTCTTCCTTGGCCTTCGGTCGAATGACTGGGGGGTGGAGTTAAGGGGGGAGCTATATAGACAGCTCTGCTGTGGGTGCTCTCTTTGCCACTTCCTGTTAGGAAGGATAATATCCCACATGTAAGGATGAAACCGTGGACTCGGTACATCGCAAAGGAAATAAATTTATCATGTAAGCATAAATTTTGTTTTTCGTTCCTTTCGGAATTTCAAAGGAGTCCCCTCTCCTTCTTCCGCTAAACAGGAAGGGAATTTTGCTCAAGCCAAGTCCGTCTAGAGACCCAACCAGGCTTGGAACAAAGGTAAACAACCCAAGAAGTCTGCTGCTGCTCCCAAGACAGCATGAAGGGGCGGCCCCGATCCAGGACCGGATCTAGTAGGGGCAGACTTACTTTCTTTACCCAGTCTTGGATAAGAGATGTTCAGGATCCCTGGACACTGGAAATCGTGTCCCAAGGGTATCAACTGGAATTCAGAAATTCTCTCCCAAGGGGTAGGTTTCTTCTTTCACGATTGTCTGTAGACCAGATTAAAAGAGAGGTGTTCTTACATTGTGTAAAAGAACTCTCTACTATGGGAGTAATTCGTCCCGTTCCAATACAGGAACAGGGGCAGGGGTTTTACTCAAATCTCTTTGTGGTTCCCAAAAATGAGGGCACGTTTCGACCCATTTTAGATCTCAAAAGTCTAAACAAGTTTCTCAGAGTCCCATCTTTCAAGATGGAGACTATTCGGACAATTCTGCCATTGATTCAGGAGGGTCAATATATGACTACCGGGGACTTGAAGGATGCATATCTTCATATGCCTATCCACAAGGATCATCACCAGTTCCTAAGGTTTGCCTTCCTGGACAAACATTTTCAGTTTGTGGCTCTTCCCTTCGGGTTGGCCACAGCACCCAGGATCTTCACGAAGGTTCTTGGGTCTCTTCTGGTGGTTCTCAGGCCGCGGGGCATTGCAGTGGCGCCTTATCTGGACGATATTCTGATCCAGGCATCGTCTTACCAACTGACAAAATCTCATACAGACATAATTCTGTCCTTTCTGAGGACTCACGGGTGGAAGGTGAATCTAGAAAAGAGTTCACTAATTCCACAGACAAGGGTTCCTTTCTTGGGAACTCTAATAGATTCTATATCCATGACAATTTTCTTGACGGAAGTCAGAAAGTTAAAGATTCTGAATACATGCCGAGCCCTTCAGTCCAATCCTCGACCATCAGTGGCTCAGTGCATGGAGGTGATTGGATTGATGGTGGCGGCAATGGACATCATTCCGTTTGCTCGCTTTCATCTCAGACCACTACAACTGTGCATGCTCAAGCAGTGGAATGAAGATTATGCTAATTTGTCTCCTAAGATAAATCTGGATCAGGAGACAAAAGACTCTCTTCTTTGTTGGTTGTCACCGGATCATCTGTCCCAAGGGACATGCTTCCGCAGACCCTCTTGGGTGATAGTGACAACGGACGCCAGTCTACTAGGCTGGAGTGCGGTCTGGAATTCCCTGAAGACTCAGGGGGTGTGGACTCGGTCGGAGTCTCTACTTCAAATCAATATTCTGGAATTGAGAGTAATATTCAATGCGCTTCAGGCGTGGCCTAAGTCGACTTCGGCCAAATTCATCAGTGGACAACTGGGAAGCTGACTTTTTAAGCAGACAGACGTTTCATCCGGGGGAGTGGGAACTCCATCCGGAGGTCTTTGCCACTCTGATTCTCAGATGGGGCAGACCGGAATTGGATCTGATGAATCGTCAGAATGCCAAGCTCCCAAGATACGGATCCAGGTCCAGGGATCCTCAGGCCGAACTGATAGATGCCTTGGTCGTTCAACCTAGCTTATGTGTTTCCACCGTTTGCTCTCCTTCCCCGAGTGATTGCACGGATCAAACAGGAGAGGGATTCGGTAATTCTAATAGCTCCTGCGTGGCCTCGCAGGACTTGGTATGCCGATCTGGTGGACATGTCCTATCTGCCGCCATGGAAGTTTGCATTGGGGCAGGACCTTCTCATTCAGGGACCTTTCCATCATCCGAATCTGGTTTCTCTGCAGCTGACTGCTTGGAGATTGAACGCTTGATTTTATCTAAGCGGGGCTTCTCTGATTCGGTCATTGATACTTTGATTCAGGCACGTAAGCCTGTCACTAGAAAGATCTACCATAAGATATGGCGTAAATATCTTTCTTGGTGTGAATCCAAGGGCTACTCATGGAGTAGGGTTAGGATTCCCAGTATTTTATCTTTTCTCCAGGAAGGATTGGAGAAAGGGTTGTCAGCAAGTTCCTTAAAGGGACAAATCTCTGCTTTGTCGATTTTACTACACAAGCGTTTGGCAGATGTTCCAGACATTCAGTCTTTTTGTCAGGCTCTGACTAGAATCATGCCTGTGTTTAAACCAATTGCTCCACTCTGAAGTTTGAATGTAGTTCTTAATGTTCTTCAAGGGGTTCCATTTGAACCCATGCATTCCATAGATATTAAGTTGTTATCTTGGAAGGTTTTATTTTTGGTTGCTATTTCTTCTGCTCGTAGAGTTTCTGAGCTTTCAGCGTTACAATGTGACTCGCCTTATCTTATTTTCCATTCTGATAAGGTGGTTTTACGTACCAAACCTGGGTTTCTTCCTAAGGTTGTTTCTAATAAGAATATTAATCAGGAAATTGTTGTTCCTTCATTGTGTCCTAATCCTTTTAAGAAGGAGCGTCTGTTGCATAACTTGGACGTGGTCCGTGCCCTGAAGTTTTACTTGCAGGCGACTAAAGAATTTAGTCAATCATCTTCATTATTTGTTTTTTCTGGAAAACGTAGGGGCCAGAAAGCTACGGCTACCTCTTTCTTTTTGGCTGAAGAGTATCATCCATCTGGCATATGAGACTGCTGGACGGCAGCCTCCTTAAAGATTTACGGCTCATTCCACTAGGGCTGTGGCTTCTTCATGGGCATTTAAAAACGATGCTTCTGTTGAACAGATTTGCAAGGCTGCAACTTGGTCGTCTCTTCACACTTTTTCCAAATTTTACAAATTTGATACTTTTGCTTCATCTGAGGCTAGTTTTGGGAGATAGGTTCTTCAAGCAGTGGTGCATTCTGTTTAGGTTCCTGTCTTGTCCCTCCCTTTCATCCGTGTCCTATAGCTTTGGTATTGTATCCCATAAGTAAGGATGAAATCCGTGGACTTGTCATATCTTGTAAAAGAAAAGGAAATTTATGCTTACCTGATATATTTATTTATTTTACGATATGACAAGTCCACGGCCCACCCTGTCATTTCTAAGACAGGTATATACGTATTTTCTCCTGTTAAGTGTAGTCAGTCCACGGGTCATCCATTAATTATGGGATATTAACTCCTCCCTAACAGGAAGTGCAAGAGGATCACCCAAGCAGAGCTGCTATATAGCTCCTCCCCTCTATGTCACACCCAGTCATTCTCTTGCACCTAACTAATAGATAGGATGTGTGAGAGGAGTGTGGTTATTAAATTTAGTTTTTTATTACTTCAATCAAAAGTTTGTTGTTTTAAACAGCACCGGAGTGTGTTGTTTCTTCTCAGGCAGTATTAGAAGAAGAATCTACCTGAGTTTGTGTATGATCTTAGCGGACTTAACTAAGATCCATTTGCTGTTCTCGGCCATTCTGAGGAGCGAGGTAACTTCAGAACAGGGGACAGCGGGCAGGGTTCACCTGCAAAGAGGTATGTTGCAGTATATTATTTTCTAAGGAATGGAATTGACTGAGAAAATACTGCTAATACCGATATAATGTAAGTACAGCCTTAAATGCAGTAGTAGTAACTGGTATCAGGCTGTTATGTATGTATGTTGGCACCAAAGTATTTCTGGGGAATGGCACTTCACTAAGAAAATACTGTATACATATAACTCTAGCCTTTCTGCAGTGATAGCGACTAGCAACAGGCTTTTATTCTTATTCATATATTTAAAACGTTTACTGACAGGTTAATCGTTTTTTTCTCTGAGGTACTTGGTGAAAATTTATGGGCATTATTTTCCACTTGGCTGTCGTTTATTTTGTATAAAATCAGTTACTGAGCTTCCCCACTGCTGTATTAAGAGTGGGAGGGGCCTATTTTTGGCGCTTTTACTACGCATTAAAAATTCAGTCACAGTCTTCCTTATTCTCCCTGCATGATCCAGGACGTCTCTACAGAGCTCAGGGGTCTCCAAAACTAGTTTGAGGGAGGTAATCACTCACAGCAGACCTGTGAGACTGTGCTTTGACTGTGATAAAAAAAAACAAAAAAAAAAAACGTATTTATTTGTCAATCGTTTTTTTGGTATTAAGGGGTTAATAATCCATTTGCTGATGGGTGCTATCCTTTGCTAAATTAATGCATTTCATATGAAAAATTGATTGCTATAACTAAACCGGTTCATTGTTATATCAAAGTGACAGTTTTTTTGTGTGCTTCTTAAAGGCACAGTAACGTTTTTTATATTGCTTGTAAATTCAGTTGAAAAGTATTTCCAAGCTTGCTAGTCTAATTGCTAGTTTGTTTAAACATGTCTGACACAGAGGAATCTCTTTGTGCAATATGTTCAAAGGCCAAGGTGGAGCCCAATAGAAATTTATGTACTAATTGCATTGATGCTACTTTAAATAAAAGCCAATCTGTACATGTTAAGCAACATTCACCAGACAACGAGGGGGAAGTTATGCCGACTAACTTGCCTCACGTGTCAGTACCTGCATCTCCCGCTCAGGAGGTGCGTGATATTGTAACGCCAAGTACATCAGGGCTGCCATTACAAATCACTTTACAAGACATGGCTAATGTTATGACTGAAGTTTTGTCTAAATTGCCAGAACTTAGGGGTAAACGAGACCACTCTGGGGTGAGAACAGAGTGCGCTGATAATGCTAGGGCCATGTCTGATACTGCGTCACAATTTGCAGAACATGAAGACGGAGAGCTTCATTCTGTGGGTGACGGATCTGATCCAAATAATCTGGATTCAGACATTTCAAATTTTAAGTTTAAGCTGGAAAACCTCCGTGTATTACTAGGGGAGGTGTTAGCGGCTCTGAATGATTGTAACACAGTTGCAATCCCAGAGAAAATGTGTAGGTTGGATAAATATTTTGCGGTACCAACGAGTACTGACGTTTTTCCTATACCTAAGAGACTTACTGAAATTGTTACTAAGGAGTGGGATAGACCCGGTGTGCCTTTCTCACCCCCTCCTATATTCAGAAAAATGTTTCCAATAGACGCCACCACACGGGACTTATGGCAAACGGTCCCTAAGGTGGAGGGAGCAGTTTCTACTTTAGCTAAGCGTACCACTATCCCGGTGGAGGATAGCTGTGCCTTTTCAGATCCAATGGATAAAAAGTTAGAGGGTTACCTTAAGAAAATGTTTGTTCAACAAGGTTTTATATTGCAACCCCTTGCAATCATTGCGCCTGTCACGGCTGCGGCGGCATTTTGGTTTGAGTCTCTGGAAGAGACCCTTGACACAGCTCCATTAGATGAGATTACACACAAGCTTAAAACCCTTAAGCTAGCTAATTCATTTATTTCTGATGCCGTAGTACACTTAACTAAACTTACGGCTAAGAATTCCGGATTCGCCATTCAGGCGCGCAGAGCGCTGTGGCTAAAATCCTGGTCAGCTGATGTGACTTCTAAATCTAAATTGCTTAACATACCTTTCAAGGGGCAGACATTATTCGGGCCCGGTTTGAAAGAAATTATCGCTGATATTACGGGAGGTAAAGGCCATGCCCTGTCTCAAGACAGAGCCAAACCAAGGGCTAGACAGTCTAATTTTCGTGCCTTTCGTAACTTCAAGGCAGGAGCAGCATCAACTTCCTCTGCCCCAAAACAGGAAGGAGCTGTTGCTCGCTACAGACAAGGCTGGAAACCTAACCAGACCTGGAACAAGGGCAAGCAGGCCAGAAAACCTGCTGCTGCCCCTAAGACAGCATGAAGTGAGGGCCCCCGATCTGGAAACGGATCTAGTGGGGGGCAGACTCTCTCTCTTCGCCCAGGCTTGGGCAAGAGATGTCCAGGATCTTTGGGCGTTGGAGATCATATCTCAGGGATATCTTCTGGACTTCAAAGCTTCTCCTCCACAAGGGAGATTTCATCTTTCAAGGTTGTCAACAAACCAGATAAAGAAAGAGGCGTTTCTACGCTGTGTACAAGATCTTTTACTCATGGGAGTGATCCATCCGGTTTCGCGGTCGGAACACGGACAAGGGTTTTACTCAAATCTGTTTGTGGTTCCCAAGAAAGAAGGAACCTTCAGACCAATATTGGATTTAAAGATCCTAAACAAATTCCTAAGAGTTCCATCGTTCAAAATGGAAACTATGCGGACAATCTTACCCATGATCCAAAGGGGTCAGTACATGACCACAGTGGATTTAAAGGATGCCTACCTTCACATACCGATTCACAAGGATCATTACCGGTATCTAAGGTTTGCCTTCCTAGACAGGCATTACCAGTTTGTAGCTCTTCCCTTCGGGTTAGCTACGGCTCCAAGAATCTTTACAAAGGTTCTGGGCTCTCTTCTGGCGGTACTAAGACCGCGAGGAATATCGGTAGCTCCGTACCTAGACGACATTCTGATACAAGCATCAAGCTTCCAAACTGCCAAGTCTCATACAGAGTTAGTACTGGCATTTCTAAGGTCGCATGGGTGGAAAGTGAACGAAGAAAAGAGTTCTCTCTTACCACTCACAAGAGTTCCCTTCTTGGGGACTCTTATAGATTCTGTAGAAATGAAAATTTACCTGACAGAGGACAGGTTAACAAAACTTCTAAATGCTTGCCGTGTCCTTCATTCCATTCAACACCCGTCAGTGGCTCAATGCATGGAGGTAATCGGCTTAATGGTAGCGGCAATGGACATAGTACCTTTTGCACGCCTGCATCTCAGACCACTGCAATTGTGCATGCTAAGTCAGTGGAATGGGGATTATACTCAGATTTGTCCCCTATGCTGAATCTGGATCAAGAGACCAGAGATTCTCTTCTATGGTGGCTTTCTCGGCCACATCTGTCCAGGGGGATGCCCTTCAGCAGGCCAGACTGGACAATTGTAACCACAGACGCCAGCCTTTTAGGTTGGGGCGCTGTCTGGAATTCCCTGAAGGCTCAGGGATCATGGACTCAGGAGGAGAGTCTCCTTCCAATAAACATTCTGAAATTGAGAGCAGTTCTCAATGCCCTTCTGACTTGGCCTCAGTTAGCAACTCTGAGGTTCATCAGGTTTCAGTCGGACAACATCACGACTGTGGCTTACATCAATCATCAGGGAGGGACAAGGAGTTCCCTAGCGATGATGGAAGTCTCAAAGATTATTCGCTGGGCAGAGTCTCACTCTTGCCACCTGTCAGCGATTCACATCCCAGGCGTGGAGAACTGGGAGGCAGATTTCCTAAGTCGCCAGACTTTTCATCCGGGGGAGTGGGAACTTCATCCGGAGGTCTTTGCCCAAATACTTCGACGTTGGGGCAAACCAGATCTGGATCTCATGGCGTCTCGCCAGAACGCCAAACTTCCTTGTTACGGATCCAGGTCCAGGGACCCGGGAGCGGCGCTGATAGATGCTCTGACAGCACCTTGGGTCTTCAACATGGCTTATGTGTTTCCACCCTTCCCGATGCTTCCTCGATTGATTGCCAGGATCAAACAGGAGAAAGCATCGGTGATTCTAATAGCGCCTGCATGGCCACGCAGGACCTGGTATGCAGATCTAGTGGACATGTCATCCTGTCCACCTTGGTCGCTGCCTCTGAGACAGGACCTTCTAATTCAGGGTCCTTTCAAACATCAAAATCTAATTTCTCTGAAGCTGACTGCATGGAGATTGAACGCTTGATTTTATCAAAGCGTGGATTTTCGGAGTCAGTAATTGATACCTTAATACAGGCTAGGAAGCCTGTTACCAGGAAAATTTACCATAAGATATGGCGTAAATATTTACACTGGTGCGAATCCAAGAGTTACTCATGGAGTAAGGTTAGGATTCCTAGGATATTATCTTTTCTACAAGAAGGTTTAGAAAAGGGTTTATCTGCAAGTTCTTTAAAGGGACAGATCTCAGCTCTGTCCATCCTTTTACACAAACGTCTGTCAGAAGTTCCAGACGTTCAGGCTTTTTGTCAGGCTTTGGCCAGGATTAAACCTGTGTTTAAGACTGTTGCTCCACCGTGGAGCTTAAACTTAGTTCTTAACGTTTTACAGGGTGTTCCGTTTGAACACCTTCATTCCATTGATATCAAGCTGTTATGTTGGAAAGTTCTGTTTTTAATGGCTATTTCCTCGGCTCGTAGAGTCTCTGAGTTATCGGCCTTACATTGTGATTCTCCTTATCTGATTTTTCATTCAGACAAGGTAGTTCTGCGTACTAAACCTGGGTTCTTACCTAAGGTAGTCACTAACAAGAATATCAATCAAGAGATTGTTGTTCCATCATTGTGCCCTAACCCTTCTTCAAAGAAGGAACGACTTCTGCACAATCTAGACGTAGTCTGTGCCCTGAAATTTTATTTACAGGCAACTAAAGATTTTCGCCAAACTTCTTCCCTGTTTGTCGTTTATTCTGGACAGAGGAGAGGTCAAAAAGCATCTGCTACCTCTCTCTCTTTTTGGCTTCGTAGCATAATACGTTTAGCCTATGAGACTGCTGGACAGCAGCCTCCTGAAAGAATTACAGCTCATTCTACGAGAGCTGTGGCTTCCACGTGGGCCTTTAAGAATGAGGCCTCTGTTGAACAGATTTGCAAGGCTGCAACTTGGTCTTCTCTTCATACTTTTTCCAAATTTTACAAATTTGACACTTTTGCTTCTTCTGAGGCTGTTTTTGGGAGAAAGGTTCTTCAGGCAGTGGTTCCTTCCGTGTAAAGATCCTGCCTGTCCCTCCCGTCATCCGTGTACTTTAGCTTTGGTATTGGTATCCCATAAGTAATGGATGACCCGTGGACTGACTACACTTAACAGGAGAAAACATAATTTATGCTTACCTGATAAATTCCTTTCTCCTGTAGTGTAGTCAGTCCACGGCCCGCCCTGTTTTTTATGGCAGGTCTAAATTTTAAATTATACTCCAGTCACCACTGCACCCTATAGTTTCTCCTTTCTCGTTTGGTTTTCGGTCGAATGACTGGGTGTGACGTAGAGGGGAGGAGCTATATAGCAGCTCTGCTTGGGTGATCCTCTTGCACTTCCTGTTAGGGAGGAGTTAATATCCCATAAGTAATGGATGACCCGTGGACTGACTACACTACAGGAGAAAGGAATTTATCAGGTAAGCATAAATTATGTTTTTGTTAAACTTAAGTCACCTCTGCACCTTTGGCTTTTCCTTTCTCTTCCTAACTTCGGTCGAATTAAGTCCCATAAGTAAGGATGAAATCCGTGGACTCGTCATGTCGTAAAAGAAATAAATTTATCAGGTAAGCATAAATTTCCTTATCTTGCAGTCCTGATGAGATGGGCATTATGGTTGAAGTCCTAGTCTGCTGACATGGTGTCTAAGAACAGATTACTGCCACTTTTTTTTCCAAGAAAAGATCCTTTTTTAATCTTTTTTGGAGTCTATTATCAAGACTGTTACTGGAGTTAAAATAGCCTTCCTTTCTCAAAGGGAAAAAATAGGCCAGAAAAACGTTTTTTTTTTCCTTTCGCTCCTTAAGAGGTCATACTCTTCTCAGAAGACAGGGTCCTCCATGCCTTCCTGGAAACTTGGATCCCTTTGGTAAAAAAAATAAGTGAACAAAAAAGTCCAACTAAATCAGAATCCGCTCTGGTAGGCCCAGAGCGAGTCTCTTTCAGAAGGCCTGATTTCTCTTAGTCCTAGACCCTTGGGTTCAAGACATCATTTCCCAGGGTTACAGTATAGAATTCTGATCCAGGCCTCCTCGAGTACAATTTCATCTGTCTCATGTCCCCAAGAATCTTACAAAGGAGACTGCTTTAATTCAATGTGTTCAGGATTTGGAGGCTATGGGAGTAATTTTTCCAGTGCCTGTCTCAGAGCAGAGACAAGGTTTTTACTCCAACCTCTTCCATAGTTCCAAAGAAGGAAGGGACTTTCAGACCCATCTTGAAGAATTGAAAAAAAGTTCTCAATTGTATCCTTTATCCAACAGGGACAGTTCATGCCCACCATAGATCTCAAGGACGCATACCTTCATATACCTATTCACATGAATCATCATTAGTTCCTAAGGTTTGCTTTCCATAGCAAACATCAATTTGTTGCCCTTCCTTTTGGTCTAGCCACAACTCCACATATTTTTACAAAGGTGTTGGGAGCTTTTCTGGCTGTAATTAGAGCTCAGGCAATATAATTTGCTCCTTTTCTTCATAAATGGAAAGAGTCCTCAGCTGCATTCATTACTTTTGTAAAAATCAGAACCTGGCCACCAGGATTAGGCAAAGACACCCCAGCCAAAGGCTTAAATACTCCTCCCACTTCCCTCATCCCCCAGTCATTCTTTGCCTTTTATCCCAGGAGCTTGGCAGAGAAGTGTCAGAAATTTATGATTTGTCTCTTATGGAGGATAGTACTCTTCGACATCTGACTGGAGTTTTAAGTAGTCCTGTCAGCCTCTCAGTGAGAGCATGGGTGAAAGTTAGAGTCCGGCTATGTAGGGAGAGTCTATCTGTGAAACCATCTCGACTCATTTTTAACAGCTCCATAAGCAATTTGTGTTGACGAGTTTCGCTGCCTGCTTTCTTCTCTCAAGTCCATGGCAGAGGCAATGCTACTATCTGTCACACTTGAAGGACCGTGTTCCTGTTCCACGGCGTAGATTCCGGTAAGATCGTTTTATTTTACTTTCATCGTGATTGTATTGTATTGCAAATGTTTTCCCAAGAGGCTACCACCTTATAGGACTAACTATAACTCAGGGTCTCAGTGAGGTTCCTTCTGTAGCTTGGAATCAAGGGTTAATATCTCTTGAGTGGGGTTATGTTTATGTGATTCAACCTGCTTATGTGTAGTGTTACTTAGGCTCATGGCCTTGAGGAACAGAATGGCCTTGGAAGGGACGCGGCCTTTTTGTGGTCGGGCACGCTTTTTCTGGACTGTACGGCTTACCTTGTGACCGGGCGTGATCATGTTTTTGTCTCTCCATTTCGCATTCTTGACTGTGTGGCGATGGAAAAGATTCTGGTCCGCTGATGTCTGGTGCATAGGAGGTGGTGAGTGCCCCAGCCATTGTGGGTGTAAGGTGCCATTTAGATTTCTTTCATGTAATTGGCAAGAGTCCATGACCTAGTGATGTATGGGATATACAATCCTACCAGGAGGGGCAAAGTTTCCCAAACCTCAAAATGCCTATAAATACACCCCTCACCACACCCACAATTCAGTTTTACAAACTTTGCCTCCTATGGAGGTGGTGAAGCAAGTTTGTGCTAATATTTCTACGTTGACGTGTGCTTCTCAGCATTTTGAAGCCCGATTCATCTCAGAATACAGCGAATGTCAGAGGGACGTGAAGAGAGTATCACCTATTGAATGCAATAATTTTTCCTAACGGGGGTCTATTTCATAGGTTCTCTGTTATCGGTCGTAGAAAGAGAACAAAATCCAGCAAGCCACTTCAAACGAATGGGGTAGGTTTAATGGATAAAAGAACACATACAAAAATCACTCAAAAAAGCTGTGGGGTTAGAAGAAAAGGAAATAAAAAGAGTATGCCATTTATCCACAGCTTGGCCAGTCGGTCTTACGCGTTTTGGCTCGTTAGTAGCCTTAATCATAGACCATGGTGAGCATCCGGTTTGCACCCTTAAATAGTCAGGTCCAATTAAAGTAAAGCGGTACACAGCTGTGGAGTACTGCATACTAATTTGTTTCAAAATGGCATATAAATAACTGCATTGTTACATCATCTGACTCTTAAATTTAAACAAAGTCCTTTTTGCTGATATGATATACTAGTTAAAGACAAAGTGTTTTATTTGCACATTAATACATGCTCCAAAGTATAGATGTATAACCACATTGAATAAATTACAGAGCAATATTTATATGACTCATTTGGAAAAGCGTTCCCCTATGTGGGAGGGGGACAATACAGTTTTGATAAGGAGTTAAATCATTAATGATTATGGCGCCAATGATTTATGATATCACCAATTGCATTGAAACCCTTTGGTCTCCTTGTTTGCAGGGTGAATATCCAGAATGCTTCTCTGTGTAATAATCTATGTAATCTGTCACCTTCTCTAGGAGTGTGTGGAATACTCTCTATGACTTGCCATCTAAAAGAGATTACAGATTTATTATGTTCATAGATGAAATGATGCACTAGATCTGACACATCTATCTCTTTATCTATGGTGTTCATGTTCACGTATGCGTGAGCGGGCTTCTCGTGTGGAGCACCCCACGTATTGTTTCTGGCATAATGTACATTCCACTAAATAAATAACAAACTTGGTGCGGCAGTTAGTACAACTATTTGAGAGAAAAGGTCTCTGTGTGGATCTGGATTGGAATCTGTCTGGTGTTAGCGTGACTGCATGCTATGCAGTTGTGAAAGTGACACTTATAATGTCCTTTAATCAAGAGCCAACTACTACCTGACTTGGTCGGTTTTTTAAGAAGGCTAGGTGCTACCATATTACCTATCGTGCGTCCCTTCCTTGAAATAAAATTTAGACCATCCTCAACAAAATCCTTGAGACTGTCTTCCCCTTTTAGAACTGGTAGGTGTTTCTTAATGATTTGGCAAATTTGTCCAAATTGTGGACTATAGTTTGTGATGAACTTTAATTTCATCTGGTCAAAGTTAGCCCTCTGCTGTCTGCATTTGGGTTGCAGCATTTGTGCTCTATCTAACCTGTTGACTTCCAGAAAGGCTCTATTGACCACCTTAAGAGAATACCCCCTTTCCAGGAGCTGTGTTTTTAATATATCTGACTCCCTTAAAAAGTTCTCATTGGATGAGCAGTTCCTTTTTAGCCTTATAAACTGCCCTTTGGCCACCCCAAAACCTGTGTGTTTGGGGTGGCAAGACTTAGCATGTAAGATGTTATTTGATGCAATTGGTTTCCTGTAAAGTGTAGTCGTGATCGAGTTACTAGTGGAATCACCCAATAAATAAACATCTAGATATGGCATTTTTGTTTGATCAAAGTTATATGTAAACTGTAAATTGACACTGTTTTGGTTCAGATAGGCCACAAAACTTTCCATTTCACTCTTGGTTCCCAGCCAGACAAACAACAGATCATCTATATAACGTTTATATGATCTAATTAGATGTCTGAAAGGATTCTGTTCCCCAAAGACGTGTGTCCTCTCCCACCAGCCCATAAAGATGTTAGCATAGGCTGGGGCAAATTTTGCTCCCATGGCGGTCCCACGTCTCTGGAGAAAAAAGGAATCACCAAACTTAAAGTAATTGTGGCCTAATAGAAACTCCAAAACCTTCATGATGAAGTTTTTTAATTTGGTGTCATAATTAGTGTACATATCCAAGGATAAAGAGACTGCCTCTAATCCAAAATAATGAGGGATACAAGAGTAGAGGCCCACTACGTCTACGGTGAGCCAGGAGCAATCAGCATCCCAGGTCACTTTATGCAGACTTGTCAGTAAGTGAGTTGTGTCTTTGAGATAAGATGGCATCTGTTGGACAATGGGCTGCAGGAGGGACTCAATCCAGCCCGACATTTTTTCAAAAAGGGAACCTATCCCTGAGACAATAGGTCTTCCCTTAACCCCCTCCAAGGATTTGTGTACCTTGGGGAGGTGATGGAATATGGGTATAACCGGAAATTCAACAAACAAATAGTCAAACGTGTCTCTGTCAATTGTCCCCTCCTGCAGACCATCATCCAACAAATCCAAAAACTGAGATTTGAAAAAATCAGTGGGATCCCTAGGGAGGGCCAAGTAAACTTCATCATCTGTTATTTGTCTCAATGCTTTGCCTATATATATATATATATATATATATATATATATATATATATATATATATATATATTCTCTGTTATCGGTCATAGAGATTCATCTCCTACCTCCCTTTTCAGATCGACGATATACTCTCATATACCATTACCTCTACTGAAAACTGTTTCAGTACTGGTTTGGCTATCTGCTATATGTGGATGGGTGTCTTTTTTGGTAAGTATGTTTTTTATTACTTAAGACACCCCAGCTATGGTCTGGCACTTTATGCATTTATATAAAGTTCTAAATATATGTATTGTACTTATATTTGCCATGAGACGGGTTCATGTATTTCCATGTGCAGACTGTCAGTTTTCATATTTGGGAAATAAACATATTAAGAAATATTTTTCTTACCTGGGGTTTAGTCTTTTTTCAAATTGGCTACTTTCTTCTGTTATGTGTGATCAGTCCACGGGTCATCATTACTTCTGGGATATAACTCCTCCCCAACAGGAAATGCAAGAGGATTCACCCAGCAGAGCTGCATATAGCTCCTCCCCTCTACGTCAGTCCCAGTCATTCTCTTGCACCCAACGACTAGATAGGATGTGTGAGAGGACTATGGTGATTATACTTAGTTTTTATGACTTCAATCAAAAGTTTGTTATTTTACAATAGCACCGGAGCGTGTTATTACTTCTCTGGCAGAGTTTGAGGAAGAATCTGCCAGAGTTTTTTACTATGATTTTAACCGGAGTAGTTAAGATCATATTGCTGTTCTCGGCCATCTGAGGGAGGTAAAAGCTTCAGATCAGGGGACAGCGGGCAGATGAATCTGCATTGAGGTATGTAGCAGTTTTTATTTTCTGAATGGAATTGATGAGAAAATCCTGCCATACCGTTATAATGACATGTATGTATACATTTCAGTATTCTGGGGATGGTATTTCACCGGAACTACTCTGTTAAAAGTCACTAATCCTTTTAATAAGTATTTATAATGTTAAACGTTTTTGCTGGAATGTAGAATCGTTTACATTGCTGAGGTACTGAGTGAATAAATATTTGGGCATTATTTTCCACTTGGCAGTTGTTTGCTTTTAATTGTGACAGTTTCGTTTCTCTTCACTGCTGTGTGTGAGGGGGAGGGGCCGTTTTTGGCGCTCTTTGCTACGCATCAAAAAATTCCAGTCAGTTACTCTTATATTTCCTGCATGATCCGGTTCATCTCTGACAGATCTCAGGGGTCTTCAAACTTCTTTGGAGGGAGGTAGATTCTCTCAGCAGAGCTGTGAGAATTTTATATTGACTGTGAATAAAAACGTTGCTCTGTAATTTTTATGTCAAATTTAATTATTGTTATTTTACTAATGGGAACAAACCTTTGCTAAAAGATTCTAAACAAATTCCTAAGAGTTCCATCGTTCAAAATGGAAACTATTCGGACAATCTTACCCATGATCCAAAAGGGTCAGTACATGACCACAGTGGATTTAAAAGATGCTTACCTTCACATACCGATCCACAAAGATCATCACCGGTATCTAAGGTTTGCCTTCTTAGACAGGCACTACCAGTTTGTAGCTCTTCCATTCGGATTGGCTACGGCTCCAAGAATCTTCACAAAGGTTCTGGGTGCCCTTCTGGCGGTACTAAGACCGCGAGGGATTTCGGTAGCTCCGTACCTAGACGACATTCTAATACAAGCTTCAAGCTTTCAAACTGCCAAGTCTCATACAGAGCTAGTTCTGGCATTTCTAAGGTCGCATGGATGGAAAGTGAACGAAAAGAAGAGTTCTCTTTTTCCTCTCACAAGAGTTCCATTCTTGGGGACTCTTATAGATTCTGTAGAAATGAAGATTTACCTGACAGAAGACAGGTTAACAAAGCTTCAAAATGCATGCCGTGTCCTTCATTCCATTCAACACCCGTCAGTAGCTCAATGCATGGAGGTGATCGGCTTAATGGTAGCGGCAATGGACATAGTACCTTTTGCACGCCTACACCTCAGACCGCTGCAATTGTGCATGCTAAGTCAGTGGAATGGGGATTACTCAGATTTGTCCCCTACTCTGAATCTGAATCAAGAGACCAGAAATTCTCTTCTATGGTGGCTTTATCGGCCACACCTGTCCAGGGGGATGCCATTCAGCAGGCCAGACTGGACAATTGTAACAACAGACGCCAGCCTACTAGGTTGGGGCGCTGTCTGGAATTCTCTGAAGGCTCAGGGACTATGGAATCAGGAGGAGAGTCTCCTTCCAATAAACATTCTGGAATTGAGAGCAGTTCTCAATGCCCTTCTGGCTTGGCCCCAATTAACAACTCGGGGGTTCATCAGGTTTCAGTCGGACAACATCACGACTGTAGCTTACATCAACCATCAGGGAGGGACAAGAAGCTCCCTAGCAATGATGGAAGTATCAAGGATAATTCGCTGGGCAGAGTCTCACTCTTGCCACCTGTCAGCAATCCACATCCCGGGAGTGGAGAACTGGGAGGCGGATTTCTTGAGTCGCCAGACTTTTCATCCGGGGGAGTGGGAACTTCATCCGGAGGTCTTTGCCCAAATACTTCGACGTTGGGGCAAACCAGAGATAGATCTCATGGCGTCTCGCCAGAACGCCAAACTTCCTCGCTACGGGTCCAGATCCAGGGATCCGGGAGCGGTTCTGATAGATGCTTTGACAGCACCTTGGAACTTCGGGATGGCTTATGTGTTTCCACCCTTCCCGCTGCTTCCTCGATTGATTGCCAAAATCAAACAGGAGAGAGCATCAGTGATTCTAATAGCGCCTGCATGGCCACGCAGGACTTGGTATGCAGATCTAGTGGACATGTCATCCTGTCCGCCTTGGTCTCTACCTCTAAGACAGGACCTTCTGATACAGGGTTCATTCAAACATCAAAATCTAACTTCTCTGAAGCTGACTGCTTGGAAATTGAACGCTTGATTTTATCAAAACGTGGTTTTTCTGAGTCGGTTATCGATACCCTGATACAGGCTAGGAAGCCTGTTACCAGAAGGATTTACCATAAAATATGGCGTAAATACCTATACTGGTGCGAATCCAAAGGTTACTCCTGGAGTAAGGTTAGGATCGCTAGGATATTGTCTTTTCTACAAGAAGGTTTAGAAAAGGGTTTATCAGCTAGTTCATTAAAGGGACAGATTTCAGCTCTGTCCATCTTGTTACACAGGCGTCTGTCAGAAAATCCAGACGTCCAGGCCTTTTGTCAGGCTTTAACTAGGATCAAGCCTGTGTTTAAAGCTGTTGCTCCGCCATGGAGTTTAAACTTAGTTCTTAACGTTTTACAGGGTGTTCCGTTTGAACCCCTTCATTCCATTGATATAAAATTGTTATCTTGGAAAGTTCTGTTTTTAATGGCTATTTCCTCGGCTCGAAGAGTCTCTGAGTTATCAGCCTTACATTGTGATTCTCCTTATCTGATTTTTCACTCAGACAAGGTAGTTCTGCGTACTAAACCTGGGTTCTTACCTAAGGTAGTCACTAACAGGAACATCAATCAAGAGATTGTTGTTCCATCCTTGTGCCCAAATCCTTCTTCAAAGAAGGAACGTCTTCTACACAATCTGGATGTAGTTCGTGCCCTCAAGTTCTACTTGCAGGCAACTAAAGATTTTCGCCAAACTTCTTCCCTGTTTGTCGTTTATTCTGGACAGAGGAGAGGTCAAAAAGCTTCTGCTACCTCTCTCTCTTTTTGGCTTCGTAGCATAATACGTTTAGCCTATGAGACTGCTGGACAGCAGCCTCCTGAAAGAATTACAGCTCACTCCACTAGAGCTGTGGCTTCCACTTGGGCCTTTAAGAATGAGGCCTCTGTTGAACAGATTTGCAAGGCTGCAACTTGGTCTTCGCTTCATACTTTTTCCAAATTTTACAAATTTGACACTTTTGCTTCTTCGGAGGCTATTTTTGGGAGAAAGGTTCTTCAGGCAGTGGTTCCTTCTGTATAATGAGCCTGCCTATCCCTCCCGTCATCCGTGTACTTTTGCTTTGGTATTGGTATCCCAGAAGTAATGATGACCCGTGGACTGATCACACATAACAGAAGAAAACATAATTTATGCTTACCTGATAAATTCCTTTCTTCTGTTGTGTGATCAGTCCACGGCCCGCCCTGTTTTAAGGCAGGTAAATATCTTTTAAATTATACTCCAGTCACCACTTCACCCTTGGTTACTCCTTTCTCGTTGATTCTTGGTCGAATGACTGGGACTGACGTAGAGGGGAGGAGCTATATGCAGCTCTGCTGGGTGAATCCTCTTGCATTTCCTGTTGGGGAGGAGTTATATCCCAGAAGTAATGATGACCCGTGGACTGATCACACAACAGAAGAAAGGAATTTATCAGGTAAGCATAAATTATGTTTTTTTCTTACAAATTGCGGGCAGCGTTAGCCCCGTGGGTGCGCCAAATGTTAGACTTTATTGCGTCATTCTTGGCGCGAAAAGTACGTCAGTTGATGCAAGTTCGTCATTTCCGGCGTCGTTAGTGATGCAAGTGTTTCATTTACGGATATTGTTGCCGGCAAAAAAAATGTTTCACTTATGTTGTGCATCATACTTGGCGCCAAATTTGTCATTAATTTTATACCCGATTGCTGTTTGCCTCTTGCCTTTTTCTATGTCAGAGGGCTATGCTGTTTGCATTTTTTCCCATTCCTGAAACTGTCATATAAGGAAATTAATAATTTTGCTTTATATGTTGTTTTTTCTTTTACATTTTGCAAGATGTCTCAATCTGATCCTGCCTCAGAAGTATCTGTTGGAACTTTGCTGCCTGACATCGGTTCTACCAAAGCTAAGTGCATTTGTTGTAAGATTGTGGAAATTATATCTTGGAATGTCATTTGTAATAGTTGTCATGATAAACTTTTACATGCAGAGAATATATCCATCAAAAATAGTACATTGCCAGTTGCAGTTCCTTCAACTTCTAATGTACATGATATACCTATCAATTTTAAAGAATTTGTTACTGATTCTATTCAGAAGGCTTTGTCTGCATTTCTGCCTTATAATAAACGTAAAAGGTCTTTTAAAACTTCTCATAAAGTTGATGAAATTTCAAATGACAGACAACATAATTATTTATCTTCCCCTGATGAGGATCTATCTGTTTCAGAAGATCCTTCCTCAGATATTGACACTGACAAATCTACTTATTTGTTTAAAACAGAGTATATTCGTTCTTTGTTAAAAGAAGTGTTAATTACTTTGGATATTGAGGAAGCTAGTCCTCTTGACATTAAGACTAGTAAACGTTTAAATGCTGTTTTTAAACCTCCTGTGGTTACTCCAGAGGTTTTTCCTATTCCTGATGCTATTTCTGATATGATTTCTAAGGAATGGAATAAGCCAGGTACTCCTTTTATTCCTTCTTCAAGTTTTAAAAAATTGTATCCTTTAACAGCAATTTCTATAGAGTTTTGGGAAAAGATCCGCAAAGTTGATTGGGCTATTTCTACTCTTGCTAAACGTACCACTATTCCTATGGAAGATAGTACTTCTTTAAAAAACCTTTAGATAGGAAACTTGAATCCTATCTAAGGAAAGCCTATTTATATTCAGGTCATCTTCTCAGGCCTGCAATTTCTTTGGCTGATGTTGCAGCTGCATCAACTTTTTGGTTGGAGAATTTAGCGCAACAGGATTTGGATTCTGACATATCTAGCATTGTTTGCTTACTGCAACATGCTAATCATTTCATTTGTGATGCCATTTTTGATATTATCAAAATTGATGTTAGATCCATGTCTTTAGCTATTTTAGCTAGAAGAGCTTTATGGCTCAAATCTTGGAATGCTGATATGACATCTAAGTCTAGATTATTATCTCTTTTTCTTTCCAAGGTAATAATTTATTTGGTTCTCAGTTGAATTCTATTATTTCAACTGTTACTGGAGGAAAGGGGGGTTTTCTGCCTCAGAATAAAAAACCTAAGGGTAAATCTAAGGCTTCTAACCGTTTTCGTTCCTTTCGTCAAAATAAGGAACAAAAATCTAATCCTTCCCCCAAGGAATCGGTTTCCAATTGGAAGACTTCCTCAAATTGGAATAAATCCAAGCCTTTTAAAAAACAAATTGGAATAAAGATGCGGCCCTCATTCCAGCTCATCTGGTAGGGGGCAGATTAAGGTTTTTCAAGGATTTTTTGATAAATTCAGTCCAAAATCAATGGATTCAGAGCATTGTCTCTCAAGGGTTTCGAATAGGATTCAGAGTAAGACCTCCTGTGAGAAGATTTTTTTCTCTCACGTATCCCATCAAATCCAGTAAATCTCAGGCTTTCCTGAAGTGTGTTTCAGATCTGGAGTCTTCAGGGGTAATCATGCCGGTTCCTTTTCAGGAACAAGGTCTGGGGTTTTATTCAAATCTATTCATTGTCCCAAAGAAGGAAAATTTATTCAGACCAGTTCTGGATCTGAAAATTTTGAATTGTTATGTAAGAGTACCAACTTTCAAGATGGTGACTATAAGGACTATTCTGATTCATCCAGGACATTATCAGTTCCTGAGATTCTCAATTTGTTGCTCTTCCATTTGGCCTAGCAACAGCTTCAAAGGTTCTAGGTGCCCTACTCTCTGTAATCAGTGAGCAGGGTATTCCGGTGTTTCCTTATTTGGACGATATCTTTGTACTAGCTCAGTCTTTATGTTCTGCAGAATCTCACACAAATCAACTAGTGTTGTTTCTTCAAAAACATGGTTGGAGGATCAATTTACCAAAAAGTTTCTTGATTCCTCAGACAAGGGTCACCTTTTTAGGTTTCCAGATAGATTCAGTGTCCATGTCTCTAACAGGCAAGAGACGTTTGAAATTGGTTGCAGCCTGTCGGCACCTTCAGTCTCAGTCATTCCCTTCAGTGACTATGTGCATGGAAGTTTTAGGCTTCATGACTGCAGAATCGGACGCGATTCCTTTTGCTCGTTTTCACATGAGACCTCTCCAGCTTTGTATGCTGAATCAATGGTGCAGGGATTATACAAAGATATCACAGTTAATATCCTTAAATCCCAATGTTCGACACTCTCTGACGTGGTGGTTAAATCACCAGCGTTTAGTTCAGGGGGCTTCCTTTTCTGATTTTTCATCAGGATAAGGCGGTTTTGCGGACCTCATTTAAATTTTTGCCTAAAGTTGTGAATTCTAACAATATTAGAAGAGAAATTGTTGTCCCTTCCTTGTGTCCTAATCCTAAGAATTCTTTGGAAAGATCCTTACATTCTTTGGATGTGGTGAGAGCTTTGAAATATTATGTTGAAGCTACTAAAGATTTCAGGAAGACTTCTAGTCTATTTGTTATATTTTCTGGTCCTAGGAAAGGTCAGAAGGCCTCTGCTGTTTCCTTGGCTTCTTGGTTAAAGCTTTTGATTCATCAAGCTTATTTGGAGTCGGGTCAGGCCCCGCCTCAGAGAATTACAGCTCATTCTACTAGATCAGTCTCCACTTCGTGGGCTTTTAAGAATGAAGCTTCAGTTGATCAGATTTGCAAAGCAGCAACTTGGTCCTCTTTGCATACATTTACTAAATTCTACCATTTTGATGTATTTGCTTCTTCAGAAGCAGTTTTTGGTAGAAAAGTTCTTCAGGCAGCTGTTTCAGTTTGATTCTTCTGCTGATGTTTTAAGTTTTTCTTTTCATTATGAGAATAACTTATTTTGGGTTGTAGATTATTTTTTCAGCAGAAAATGGCTGCTGTTTATTTTTATCCCTCCCTCTCTAGTGACTCTTGAGTGGAGTTCCACATCTTGGGTATTGATATCCCATACGTCACTAGCTCATGGACTCTTGCCAATATGAAAGAAATGAATTTATCAGTTAAATTCCTACATAAATTATGTTTTTTCATATTTGGTCCATTTTTCTGTAATCATATCCCAGTTATGGAGGTTTCTGATGTTGAGATTGAAGTGGTCTCTGTTTCAGATTCCACTTATTGCGAAGAATACGAATTGGCCCAGATGACATGTTCCGTAGGCCGTTTTAGAGCGCTCAATTCCTCTGGATCAGGGAATCAAGGGGCCGCTGAGCCATACGCCTCTGGAGGGTTCTGTCGAGTTCCCTACCACTTACTGTTACTACACATGCAAGTGACCCAAGTTATGCTTATCCTTCCCTGGAGGGTGGTTTGTTTCCTCAGAAGATAGCGGCATGTTTCCATATGCAAATTCTTATGGCGTTGACACATCTGCAGCTTCCAGATGTGTGCTCAAGATTATGTTCGTGTCCCAGGCATGGGGAGGCCCGTCCAGCTCTGCGACTGGTCCTGAGGCTCCGGCGGAGGTGTGCTGTGCTTTTTGATATAGACTGGCACGCCTTCGTGTTCTGCTTCTGCACGTTTTGGCGTTGTTAGCGGATCCCATCTTTAATGGATATAGGAGTTCTCAGTCTTCTACTTCGAATAGCTCCCAGAATTAATTATAGGGGATGAAGTAATATTCTTATAGTCTGGTTGAGTATACTTTCCCATCTGAGCTTGGATGAGGTTTTAATCCGGTTAGGATGACTTTTCTTTGATAAAAAAGCTCATGTTTTATTTTATATTCTTTCGGGAATTTTTACCTTCTGGAATCGATACTCGCGATTTTGTGATCGCACTGGTTACTTCTATGGAAGTTGTTCAGGGGACATGTTTAGTTATGTTTGTTTGATGTTTGTTCAGGGGACATGTTAGTCCTATGTTTGTTTGACGTTTATTTCTCCCTCCCTGGGGGTAAATATATTGGCCTTGTCAGTAATGGCTAGGGCTTTCTTTCTTGAGGCCTATGTCAGACACATGGCGGCTGGTCCGGTTTGGGCGCTAATTGATTGCATTAATATTTGTGTTTTTCTTATCTTGTTTTACAAGTGTCAGATAAGCATTCTGAGAGGACCGTGGGGCATGGGGGGACTGGTTCAGTCCTCATCAGCCTTTCGAGCTGGTCGTCTGGGACTCGGCACTCTGTTGGTACCGATTCTGTCAGGATTTTAGTGTTTTCTTTTTCGTGTGGGTTGAAGATTTGTCGGATTTAGGGCTTGTTTGCCGCCATTATGGGCAGTCATGCACTTCAAGGGCTATTGGAATTGTCCGTTTGGTGGTTCCGGGGTTTGGGATGCTATACATTCTTTTTCAGTGAATGTAGCCCTCTGGTTTTATACTCTGAGGAGTTTATAGAGCCTTGGGTTTTTTTAACTCACTCTTCGGGTGACTTTGTCCCCGACGTTTCCCCTTAGTTCTGGAAGTTTGGGTGTTGTACACCTGTTGGGCTTAGAATCTTAGCGGTTCTGTCATGCCTTAGCTCCTTTGGAGTTGGACTTCTTGAAGGGGTGTTCTCTTCCCCTTCGGTTGGGATTTTCGAGTGAATTTTAGACCCGTTTTCCAGGTTAGTCTTTTTCCCCTTTATAGTCTGTTTTATTCAGACAGGGTTTGGTGTTTACTGGGGTATTGTTTGAACAATTCTGGGGCTCGTGATCTTTCTGGGCCTTAGCCTGCTGGTTTGATTAATGGTTAGCCCCGTGGTTTCACTACCTGGATCCCGCTGTGGGTGTGGGTACCTTTTTTCATTACCTTATCTGGCATTCCTTCCGGAATTTTATGATTGTATGTCTGGTTCGGGAGCTCTAGTTCTCCAGGGAACATAGACTATATCTTATGGTCTCGCTAGTTGAGCTACTAGCAGCTTGGCCAGGAGTTCTGTGCGTTTAGGATCCTCGTTGCCTACTTTGTTCTTGAATGGTATGTGCTTCCTTCTTGGGGAGTTCCCTTTCATAGTCATCAGTGGCACCTGGATGTTTTTCATTCAGCTCAGTTTATGGCTTCGTTCTGGTGAACTTGTGCGCTGTTCTTTATCTGTGCCCTCCCTTGGGGGGGGGGGTTGTTTTGCCTTTCCTAAGGAGGTGGTTTCCTCTCTCTGGAGGATGGTTGTCCTGTCCTGTGTGCAGGTGGTTGGAACAGGGGTTTATCCTGTAAAGAGAGTGGTCCACTTTTCTGGGATTGTTCTGTTCCGTTTATAGTTTTGCAGTCTCCATGTTAGATCTCATAGTTATGCCTATCTTTATGGGGTTCTCCTTCGGAGTACTTGTCGTAGGTGCCGTGTTGAGACTGCTATAGATATCGGGCTAGATTTCATAGGGCTTCTGGGATTTTTTGCCCATCTCTATGGGGTCCTCCTTGGGAGTACCTGTTTTGTAGGTGCTTTTACAGGGCACCCGAGCCTTGTTGGGGTGTCTGGGGCCATCCCATTCTCCCCTTTTATCTGGGGGCTAGTGGTGGGGTCCTTTCTTTCCCTTGCCTTCCAGACCTGTAGGTTGCTTGGGCTGGTCTGGTGTCGGAATAGGATCTGAGATATGTTTATCTGGGGGTACGGTGAGCCTCTTTAAGGTTCTGGGTTCCTCCTTGGTCCTCTACGTGTGTTGGCCTTGCGGCTTTTGTTAACCTACAGTGTACCCACTACTTAGTGGATTTTAGCTGTCTGTCGGTAGTGTTGGTTTTCTATTTTCAGCTGTTTTTTACTTGTCTGCAAGTATTTTATTTTCAAAGTCATCCTGGTATGACTGCAGTGTGTGGTATTCAGAGATTGCCTCTCTGGGTTTGATGCACGTGTTGGTTGGGAATATTTCTATATTTTGAGTTCCTGGCGACTTCGGGCTCCGGTTTCAGTCGTTTTTTCAGAGAGGTTTTCTTCTCTTTTCTGATTCCCGGTTTCAAACTTATGGTTCTGTGGTTTGGGGTCTGGGCGTTGCCTTCCCTTGTTTCAGGACCCCTTAGGGACCCTGTGAGCTTGGCTCACTTTTGGGGTTTTCCATTTGGATCTTATTGCACCCTATTTAGGGTCTTCGGGGAATCTTTGTTCCTCTATGTCCTCTCCCTTTTGTGAGTTTTTGGTTGTCGTTTCCTTTTCTCTTTATGGGTGTGTGGTTGAGGACCAACTTTTGGGTGATGGTGTCTCCTGGAGGAGTGTTGGCTCAGTTGAGTCTGTTTCTACAGTCTCTAGAAGGGCTTGTGTCCTTGGGGTCTTTTTTCTTTCAAATGTTTTCTTGGCTTCGGATGAACAAGATTTCTTTCTATTGACACAGTGAGTCCACGGATCATCTTAATTGCTGCTGGGAATATCGCTCCTGACCAGTAGTCGGATGCAAAGAGCATCACAGCAAAAGCTGTTAAATACCACTCCCCCTACCCACAATTCCCAGTCATTCTCTTTGCTTGTATCAGTTGCAAGGAGGGGTAAAGATAGGTGTCTGATTCTTCAATCAAGAGTTTATTTTTTAAGCAGAGCAAGTTTGCTCTGGTTTTCTTTGGGGTTTATCCGTAGTCCATGTCAGTCTCTTCAGTAGAGCAAGTGGTGGCTTTTAAGCATTTGGGAACTTGTGGAGTATAATCAAGATTTATTGTGCAGTTTATTTAAAGGGACAGTCTAGTCCAAAATAAACTTTCATGATTCAGATAGAGCATGTAATTTTAAACAATTTTCCAATTTACTTTTATCATCAATTTTGCTTTGTTCTCTTGGTGTTCTTAGTTGAAAGCTTAAGAGGTTCATATGCTAATTTCTTAGACCTTGAAGCCCACCTCTTTCAGATTGCATTTTAACAGTTTTTCACCACTAGAGTGTGTGAGTTCACATATTTCATATAGATAACACTGTGCTTGTGCACGTGAAGTTATCTGGGAGCAGGCACTGATTGGCTAGACTGCAAATCTGTCCAAAGAACTGAAAAAAGGGGCAGTTTGCAGAGGCTTATCTATCTTTTTAAAACAATAAAAAATATGGTGTAGACTGTCCCTTTAAGGATTTTCTAGTTAAAAAAAAAGAATCCGTTTAAAATTTAAAAAGAAAAGTTTTTTTGTTTCATTAAAATTCTGATTTAAACTTAGAATTTTTTTTATTGATTAAGGTTTTTTCCTTTGGAATAAGATGGACCGAGAGGCCCTGCAAGCTGTTGCTTGTTCTCTATGTTTAAATACTAATGTTGAGCCTCCTATCCCTTTTTGTTCCTCTTGTATTGAGAGAACATTATATTACAAGGATAGACTTTTTTATACTGAGCTTTCATTGTCTAGGGCGGATGTTGTTCAGGAGTCTCCTGTTCAGTCTAATCCGCAGCTTTATTCTCATACGTACCAATCTTCTGCAGTGCCCTGTGTTTCGTCTCAGGTTGTTTTTTCCTTGCAGGATATGGCTATTCATATATCGGCAGTATCTGAGGCTTTGTCTGCTTTTCCTATGTTACAGGGGAAGCACAAGAGGAAGTATAAGGTTTCTGATTCTGTTGCAATTGTGTCTAGTGTTTCTTCTCGTCAGTCTGAGGAAGATACTTCAGTAGCATCTGAGGGTGAGATCTCGGATTCTGATAGATTTAATCCTCCTTCTGAACCTGAGGTTGTTTAAACTGGAGCCACCTCTGTTTGTTACTCAATGAGGTTTTTGGTTACCTTGGATTACTCTGAGGCGTCAGTCATGGTTATTCCTAAGAAATCTAGTAAGCTTAATACGTTTTTTGATGTCCCTTCCTCGGTGGAAGTTTTTCCTATACCATATTGTGTTTTAGATATTATTGCACGAGAATGGGAGAAGCCTGGGATTCCTTTTTCCCCTTCTCCAATTTTTAGGAAGATGTTTCCTATTGCTGATTCTATTAAGGAATCTTGGCCGATGGTTCCTAAGGTGGAGGGAGCAGTTTCCACTCTGACCAAGAGGACCACTATTCCTATTGAGGACAGCTGTTCCTTTAAAGATCCTATGGATAAGAAGTTGGAAGCTTTGCTTAAAAAAGATTTATGTTCACCAGGGTTATCAATGGCAACCGGCTGCTTGTATTGCTACTGTTATTAGTGTGCCGGCATATTGGTTTGATGCGTTGTCTGATTCTATTCAGCAAGATACTCCTCTTGGAGAAATTCAAGATAGAATCAATGCTTTGAAGTTGGATAATTCCTATATTGCAGATGCTTCTCTACAGGTCATCAAAATTCCTGGTTTTGCCATTTTAGCTCGCAGAGCTTTATGGTTAAAATCCTGGTCTGCGGATGTGTCCTCTAAGTCTAAGCTTTTGTCTCTTTCTTACAAGGGTAAGACCTTTTTTGGGCCAGGTTTGGCTGAGATTATTTCTGATATTACGGGAGGGAAGGGGCATTCTTTTCCTTAGGATAAAAGAAATAAACAGAAGGGTTGGCAGAGTAATTTTCGTTACTTTCGTAACTTCTCTGGTAAATCTTCCTCTTTTTTCTCCAAGCAGGAACAGCCCATGCCATCTTGGAAGTCAAATCAGTCTTGGAATAAGGGGAAGCAGTCCAGGAAGCCTGTTGCTGACTCAAAATCAGCATGAAGGGTCTACCCCCGATCTGGGAATGGATCTTGTGGGGGCAGACTCTTTCTTCACTCAAGCTTTGGTTTGAGATGTTCAGGATCCCTGGGTGGTAGATATCGTGTCCTAGGGTTACAACCTGGAGTTCAAGAATTTTCCTACCAGAGGCAGGTTTCTTCTCTCCAGGTTATCTGTAAACCAGATAAGAGGAGAGGCGTTCTTACGTTGTGTTCAGAATCTTTCCGACATGGTAGTGATAATTCCTGTTCCGGTTCAGGAACAGGGTCTTGGTTTTTATTCCAATCTCTTTGTCGTTCCCAAAAAGGAGGGAACTTTCAGACCTATTTTAGATCTCAAGAGTGTGAACAAGTTTCTCAGGTTTCCGTCTATCAAGATGAAAACTATTCGTTACATTCTTCCTTTGGTTCTGGAAGGTCAGTTCATGACCACAGTGGATCTAAAGGATGCGTATCTGGATATTCCCATTCACAGGGATCATCACAGGTTCCTAAGATTTGCATTTATAAACAAACATTTTCAGTTTGTAGCTCTTCCTTTTGGTCTGGCAACAGCTCCCAGAATTTTTTCAAAAGTCCTGGGAGCATTGTTGGTGGTGCTTCGATTGAAGGGTGTTGCAGTGGCTCCTTATCTGAACGACATTCTAGTTCAGGCTCCATCTTTTCAACTAGCAAACTCCCACACAGAGTTGTTGTTGTCTTTTCTGTGCTCCCACGGTTGGAAGGTGAATTTAAGAAAAAGTTCCTTAATTCCGGCTACAAGAGTGGTATTTTGGAGACCATTATAGATTCTCTAAAGATGAAAAGTTTTCTGACGGAAGCAAGAAAGTCAAAGATTTTCAATACGTGTCTTGCTCTTCAGTCCCTTTTTGGCCGTCAGTGGCTCAGTGCATGGAGGTTATTGGTCTGATGGTTTCAGTCATGGACATCATTCCGTTTGCTCGGTTCCATCTCAGATCTCTGCAGTTATGCTTGCTCAGGCAGTGGAACGGGGATTATGCGAATCTATCTCCAAACATTGTTCTAGATCAGATGTCCAGAGATTCTCTTCCATGGTGGTTGTCTCAGGATCTTCTCTCTCAGGGAACATGCTTTCGCAGACCTGCCTGGGTGATTGTAACCACGGATGCCAGTTTGCTGGGCTGGGGTGCTGTCTGGGGTTCATTAAGGGCTCAGGGTCTATGGACTTGGGAGGAGTCGGTTCTTCCAATAAATGTTTTGTAACTGAGAGCCTCAGCTAGCTTCAACCCAGTTTATCAGGTTTCAGTCGGACAACATAACTTCAGTGGCTTACATCAATCATCAAGGAGGAACTCTGAGTTCTTTGGCCATGATAGAGGTAGCCAAGATTATTCAGTGGGTGGAGATTCACAGCTGTTGTCTGTCTGCTATCCATATTCCAGGGGTGGACAATTGGGAAGCTGATTTTCTGAGCAGACAGACTTTTCATCTGGGGGAGTGGGAACTTCATCCAGAGGTATTTTCCTGCTTGATTCTCAGTTGGGGGCAACCAGAGTTGGATCTCATGGCATCTTGTCAGAATGCCAAGCTCCCGAGGTACAGGTCGAGGTCAAAGGATCCTCAGGCTGTTCTGATAGATGCTCTGGCAGTTCCTTGGACTTTCAGTCTGGCAAATGTGTTCCCTTTGTTTGCTCTTCTTCCTTGGGTCATTGCTCTGGTCAAACAAGAGAGGGCATTGGTGATTCTCATTGCTCCGGTGTGGCCTCGCAGAATCTGGTTTGCAGATTTGGTGGAGATGTCTTCCCTTCCACCATGGCGTCTTCCATTAAGGAAGGACCTGCTTCTACAGGGTCCCTTCATTCATTCAAATCTCGTTTCTCTGAAGCTGACTGCTTGGAGATTGAACACTTGATTCCTTCTAAGCGTGGTTTTTCTGAGTCAGTCATTGAGACTATGATTCAGGCTCGTACGCCTGTGACTAGGAAGATTTATTATAAGATTTGGCGTAAATATTTGTATTGGTGTGAATCCAAAGGCTACTCGTGGAGTAGTTAGGATTCCTAGGATTTTGTCTTTTCTCCAGAAGGGTTTTGGAGAAAGGTTTATCTGCTAGTACCCTGAAGGGTCAAATTTCTGCTTTATCTATTTTATTGCACAAGCGCCTGGCGGATTTGCCAGATGTTCATTGTTTTTGTCAGGCCTTGGTTAGAATTCGGCCTGTTTTTAAGTCTACTACTCCACCTTGGTGTCTTAATTTGGTTCCTAGAGTCCTGCAACAGGCTCCGTTTGAACCTATGCATTCTTTGGATATTAAGATGTTATCTTGCAAGGTTTTGTTTCTGGTGGCTATTTCTTCGGCTCAAAGAGTTTTTGAGCTTTCAGCCTTACAGTATGAATCGCCTTTTCTTCCCAAGGTTGTTTCTGATAAGAATATTAATCAAGAGATTGTTATTCCTTCTTTGTGTCCTAATCTTTTTTCTCATAAGGAGTGTTTTGTTGCACAACCTGGATGTGGTTTGTGCATTGAAATATTATTTGCAGGCGACTAAGGATTTTCGCCAGTCCTCTTTGCTTTGTTGTCTTTTCTGGGAAGCGTAAGGGTAAGGAAGCTATGGCTACTTCTCTTTCTTGTAGGTTGAGGAGTGTTATTCGCTTAGCATATGAGACTGCTGGTTAGCAGCCTCCTGAGAGAATCACAGCTCATTCCACAAGGACTGTTTCATCTTCTTGGGCTTTCAAAAATGGAGCTTCTGTAGATCAGCTTTGCAAAGGCTGCGACTTGGTCATCTTTTCTTACTTTTTTTAAATTTTTTAAATTTGATACTTTTGCTTCAGCAGAGGCTTCTTTTGGGAGAAAGGTTCTTCAAGCAGTGGTGCCTTCTGTTAACGTTAACTGTCTTGTCCCTCCCTTATCATCCGTGTCCTCTAGCTTGGGTATTGGTTCCCATCAGTAATTAAGAGGATCCGTGGACTCACTGTGTCATTAGAAAGAAAACATAATTTATTCATACCTGATAAATTTATTTATTTCTTGACACGGTGAGTCCACGGCCCGCCCTGTTTTTCAGACAGTTTGCTTTTCTATAAACTTCAGACACCTCTGCACTTTAGATTACTTCCTTTCTCC